>NW_027479579.1:0-96301 GCF_051014685.1 Ptiloglossa arizonensis
CATACCGCTGTAATCGGGCGAGGTTCTACTTTCAGATGCAATTGGAATTTTTGGGTTAGGTCAATCCGTTCGCGAGATATGGGAGTTTGAAGCCAAGAAATGGTTGAGAAGGCAAAAATTTTTCGCAATTCTGCTGCTCCAAACGCTTAACCAGAATGGCCTAGGGGAAAAATACACATACCGTTGTAATCGGGCGAGTTTCTACTTTCAGATGCAATAGGAATTTTTGGGTTAGGTCAATCCGTTCGCGAGATATGGGAGTTTGAAGCCAAGAAATGGTTGAGAAGGCAAATAATTTTTCGCATTTCTGCTGATCCAAACGCTTAACCAGAATGGTCTAGGGAAACAATACACATACCGTTGTCATCGGGCGAGTATCTACTTTCAAATGCAATAGGAATTTTTGGGTTAGGTCAACCCGTTCGCGAGATATGGGAGTTTGAAGCCAAGAAATGATTGAGAAGGCAAAAAATTTTCGCAATTCTGCTGCTCCAAACGCTTAAACAGAATGGCCTAGGGAAAAAATACACATACCGCTGTAATCGGGCGAGGTTCTACTTTCAGATGCAATTGGAATTTTTGGGTTAGGTCAATCCGTTCGCGAGATATGGGAGTTTGAAGCCAAGAAATGGTTGAGAAGGCAACAAATTTTTCGCAATTCTGCTGCTCCAAACGCTTAACCAGAATGGCCTAGGGTAAAAATACACATACCGTTGTAATCGGGCGAGTTTCTACTTTCAGATGCAATAGGAATTTTTGGGTTAGGTCAATCCGTTCGCGAGATATGGGAGTTTGAAGCCAAGAAATGGTTGAGAAGGCAAAAATTTTTGCAATTCTGCTGCTCCAAACGCTTAACCAGAATGGCCTAGGGAAAAAATACACATACCGTTGTAATCGGGCGAGTTTCTACTTTCAGATGCAATAGGAATTTTTGGGTTAGGTCAATCCGTTCCCGAGATATGGGAGTTTGAAGCCAAGAAATGGTTGAGAAGGCAAAAAATTTTTCGCAATTCTGCTGCTCCAAACGCTTAACGAGAATGGCCTAGGGAAAAAATACACATACCGTTGTAATCGGGCGGGTCTCTACTTCCAGACGCTACAGGAATTTTTGGGTTATGTCAACCCGTTCGCGAGATATGGGAGTTTGAAGCCAAGAAATGATTGAGAAGGCAAAAAATTTTTCGCAATTCTGCTGCTCCAAACGCTTAAACAGAATGGCCTAGGGAAAAAATACACATACCGCTGTAATCAGGCGATGTTCTACTTTCAGATGCAATTGGAATTTTTGGGTTAGGTCAATCCGTTCGCGAGATATGGGAGTTTGAAGCCAAGAAATGGTTGAGAAGGCAAAAAATTTTTCGCAATTCTGCTGCTCCAAACGCTTAACCAGAATGGCCTAGGGAAAAAATACACATACCGTTGTAATCGGGCGAGTTTCTACTTTCAGATGCAATAGGAATTTTTGGGTTAGGTCAATCCGTTCGCGAGATATGGGAGTTTGAAGCCAAGAAATGGTTGAGAAGGCAAAAAATTTTTCGCAATTCTGCTGCTCCAAACGCTTAACCAGAATGGCCTAGGGAAAAAATACACATACCGTTGTATTCGGGCGAGTCTCTACTTCGAGACGCTACAGGAATTTTTGGGTTAGGTCAATCCGTTCGCGAGATATGGGAGTTTGAAGCCAAGAAATGGTTGAGAAGGCAAAAAATTTTTCGCAATTCTGCTGCTCCAAACGCTTAACCAGAATGGCCTAGGGAAAAAATACACATACCGTTGTAATCGGGCGAGTCTCTACTTCCAGACGCTACAGGAATTTTTGGGTTAGGTCAATCCGTTCGCGAGATATGGGAGTTTGAAGCCAAGAAATGGTTGCGAAGGCAAAAAATTTTTCGCAATTCTGCTGCTCCAAACGCTTAACCAGAATGGCCTAGGGAAAAAATACACATACCGTTGTAATCGGGCGAGTTTCTACTTTCAGATGCAATAGGAATTTTTGGGTCAGGTCAATCCGTGCGCGAGATATGGGAGTTTGAAGCCAAGAAATGGTTGAGAAGGCAAAAAATTTTTCGCAATTCTGCTGCTCCAAACGCTTAACCAGAATGGCCTAGGGAAAAAATACACATACCGCTGTAATCGGGCGAGGTTCTACTTTCAGATGCAATTGGAATTTTTGGGTTAGGTCAATCCGTTCGCGAGATATGGGAGTTTGAAGCCAAGAAATGGTTGAGAAGGCAAAAATTTTTCGCAATTCTGCTGCTCCAAACGCTTAACCAGAATGGCCTAGGGGAAAAATACACATACCGTTGTAATCGGGCGAGTTTCTACTTTCAGATGCAATAGGAATTTTTGGGTTAGGTCAATCCGTTCGCGAGATATGGGAGTTTGAAGCCAAGAAATGGTTGAGAAGGCAAATAATTTTTCGCATTTCTGCTGATCCAAACGCTTAACCAGAATGGTCTAGGGAAACAATACACATACCGTTGTCATCGGGCGAGTATCTACTTTCAAATGCAATAGGAATTTTTGGGTTAGGTCAACCCGTTCGCGAGATATGGGAGTTTGAAGCCAAGAAATGATTGAGAAGGCAAAAAATTTTTCGCAATTCTGCTGCTCCAAACGCTTAAACAGAATGGCCTAGGGAAAAAATACACATACCGCTGTAATCGGGCGAGGTTCTACTTTCAGATGCAATTGGAATTTTTGGGTTAGGTCAATCCGTTCGCGAGATATGGGAGTTTGAAGCCAAGAAATGGTTGAGAAGGCAAAAAATTTTTCGCAATTCTGCTGCTCCACACGCTTAATCAGAATGGCCTAGGGAAAAAATACACATACCGTTGTAATCGGGCGAGTCTCTACTTCCAGACGCTACAGGAATTTTTGGGTTAGGTCAATCCGTTCGCGAGATATGGGAGTTTGAAGCCAAGAAATGGTTGAGAAGGCAAAAAATTTTTCGCAATTCTGCTGCTCCAAACGCTTAACCAGAATGGCCTAGGGAAAAAATACACATACCGCTGTAATCGGGCGAGGTTCTACATTCAGATGCAATTGGAATTTTTGGGTTAGGTCAATCCGTTCGCGAGATATGGGAGTTTGAAGCCAAGAAATGGTTGAGAAGGCAAAAAATTTTTGCAATTCTGCTGCTCCAAACGCTTAACCAGAATGGCCTAGGGAAACAATACACATACCGTTGTAATCGGGCGAGTTTGTACTTTCAGATGCAATAGGAATTTTTGGGTTAGGTCAATCCGTTCGCGAGATATGGGAGTTTGAAGCCAAGAAATGGTTGAGAAGGCAAAAAATTTTTCGCAATTCTGCTGCTCCAAACGCTTAACCAGAATGGCCTAGGGAAAAAATACACATACCGTTGTAATCGGGCGGGTCTCTACTTCCAGACGCTACAGGAATTTTTGGGTTAGGTCAACCCGTTCGCGAGATATGGGAGTTTGAAGCCAAGAAATGATTGAGAAGGCAAAAAATTTTTCGCAATTCTGCTGCTCCAAACGCTTAAACAGAATGGCCTAGGGAAAAAATACACATACCGCTGTAATCAGGCGAGGTTCTACTTTCAGATGCAATTGGAATTTTTGGATTAGGTCAATCCGTTCGCGAGATATGGGAGTTTGAAGCCAAGAAACGGTTGAGAAGGCAAAAAATTTTTCGCAATTCTGCTGCTCCAAACGCTTAACCAGAATGGCCTAGGGAAAAAATACACATACCGCTGTAATCGGGCGAGGTTCTACTTTCAGATGCAATTGGAATTTTTGGGTTAGGTCAATCCGTTCGCGAGATATGGGAGTTTGAAGCCAAGAAATGGTTGAGAAGGCAAAAAATTTTTGCAATTCTGCAGCTCCAAACGCTTAACCAGAATGGCCTAGGGAAAAAATACACATACCGTTGTAATCGGGCGAGTCTCTACTTTCAGATGCAATAGGAATTTTTGGGTTAGGTCAATCCGTTCGCGAGATATGGGAGTTTGAAGCCAAGAAATGGTTGAGAAGGCAAAAAATTTTTCGCAATTCTGCTGCTCCAAACGCTTAACCAGAATGGCCTAGGGAAAAAATACACATACCGTTATAATCGGGCGAGTTTCTACTTTCAGATGCAACAGGAATTTTTGGGTTAGGTCAATCCGTTCGCGAGATATGGGAGTTTGAGGCCAAGAAATGGTTGAGAAGGCAAAAAATTTTTCGCACTTCTGCTGTGCCAAACGCTTAACCAGAATGGCCTAGGGAAAAAATACACATACCGTTGTAATCGGGCGAGTTTCTACTTTCAGATGCAATAGGAATTTTTGGGTTAGGTCAATCCGTTCGCGAGATATGGGAGTAGGAGCCAAGAAATGGTTGAGAAGGCAAACAATTTTTCGCAATTCTGCTGCTCCAAACGCTTAACCAGAATGGCCAAGGGAAAAAATACACATACCGCTGTAATCGAGCGAGGTTCTATAATACTTTCAGATGCAATTGGAATTTTTGGGTTAGGTCAATCCGTTCGCGAGATATGGGAGTTTGAAGCCAAGAAATGGTTGAGAAGGCAAAAAATTTTTCGCAATTCTGCTGCTCCAAACGCTTAACCAGAATGGCCTAGGGAAAAAATACAGATACCGTTATAATCCGGCGAGTTTCTACTTTCAGATGCAACAGGAATTTTTGGGTTAGGCGAATCCGTTCGTGAGATATGGGAGTTTGAAGCCAAGAAATGGTTGAGAAGGCAAAAAATTTTTCGCATTTCTGCTGCGCCAAACGCTTAACCAGAATGGCCTAGGGAAAAAATACACATACCGTTGTAATCGGGCGAGTTTCTACTTTCAGATGCTATAGGAATTTTTGGGTCAGGTCAATCCGTGCGCGAGATATGGGAGTTTGAAGCCAAGAAATGGTTGAGAAGGCAAAAAATTTTTCGCAATTCTGCTGCTCCAAACGCTTAACCAGAATGGCCTAGGGAAAAAATACACATACCGCTGTAATCGGGCGAGGTTCTACTTTCAGATGCAATTGGAATTTTTGGGTTAGGTCAATCCGTTCGCGAGATATGGGAGTTTGAAGCCAAGAAATGGTTGAGAAGGCAAAAAATTTTTGCAATTCTGCAGCTCCAAACGCTTAACCAGAATGGCCTAGGGAAAAAATACACATACCGTTGTAATCGGGCGAGTTTCTACTTTCAGATGCAATAGGAATTTTTGGGTTAGGTCAATCCGTTCGCGAGATATGGGAGTTTGAAGCCAAGAAATGGTTGAGAAGGCAAAAAAATTTTCGCAATTCTGCTGCTCCAAACGCTTAACCAGAATGGCCTAGGGAAAAAATACACATACCGTTATAATCGGGCGAGTTTCTACTTTCAGATGCAACAGGAATTTTTGGGTTAGGTCAATCCGTTCGCGAGATATGGGAGTTTGAAGCCAAGAAATGGTTGAGAAGGCAAAAAATTTTTCGCATTTCTGCTGCGCCAAACGCTTAACCAGAATGGCCTAGGGAAAAAATACACATACCGTTGTAATCGGGCGAGTTTCTACTTTCAGATGCAATAGGAATTTTTGGGTTAGGTCAATCCGTTCGCGAGATATGGGAGTTTGAATCCAAGAAATGGTTGAGAAGGCAAACAATTTTTCGCAATTCTGCTGCTCCAAACGCTTAACCAGAATGGCCAAGGGAAAAAATACACATACCGCTGTAATCGAGCGAGGTTCTATAATACTTTCAGATGCAATTGGAATTTTTGGGTTAGGTCAATCCGTTCGCGAGATATGGGAGTTTGAAGCCAAGAAATGGTTGAGAAGGCAAAAAATTTTTCGCAATTCTGCTGCTCCAAACGCTTAACCAGAATGGCATAGGGAAAAAATACAGATACCGTTATAATCGGGCGAGTTTCTACTTTCAGATGCAACAGGAATTTTTGGGTTAGGCGAATCCGTTCGGGAGATATGGGAGTTTGAAGCCAAGAAATGGTTGAGAAGGCAAAAAATTTTTCGCATTTCTGCTGCGCCAAACGCTTAACCAGAATGGCCTAGGGAAAAAATACACATACCGTTGTAATCGGGCGAGTTTCTACTTTCAGATGCAATAGGAATTTTTGGGTTAGGTCAATCCGTTCGCGAGATATGGGAGTTTGAAGCCAAGAAATGGTTGAGAAGGCAAAAAATTTTTCGCAATTCTGCTGCTCCAAACGCTTAACCAGAATGGCCTAGGGAAAAAATAAACATACCGTTGTAATCGGGCGAGTTTCTACTTTCAGATGCAATAGGAATTTTTCGGTTAGGTCAATCCGTTCGCGAGATATGGGAGTTTGAAGCCAAGAAATGGTTGAGAAGGCAACAAATTTTTCGCAATTCTGCTGCTCCAAACGCTTAACCAGAATGGCCTAGGGTAAAAATACACATACCGTTGTAATCGGGCGAGATTCTACTTTCAGATGCAATAGGAATTTTTGGGTTAGGTCAATCCGTTCGCGAGATATGGGAGTTTGAAGCCAAGAAATGGTTGAGAAGGCAAAAAATTTTTCGCAATTCTGCTGCTCCAAACGCTTAACCAGAATGGCGTAGGGAAAAAATATACATACCGCTGTAATCGGGCGAGGTTCTACTTTCAGATGCAATCGGAATTTTTGGGTTAGGTCAATCCGTTCGCGAGATATGGAGGTTTGAATCCAAGAAATGGTTGAGAAGGCAAAAAATGTTTCGCAATTCTGCTGCTCCAAACGCTTACCCAGAATGGCCTAGGGAAAAAATACACATACCGTTGTAATCGGGCGAGTTTCTACTTTCAGATGCAATAGGAATTTTTGGGTTAGGTCAATCCGTTCGCGAGATATGGGAGTTTGAAGCCAAGAAATGGTTGAGAAGGTAAAAAATTTTTCGCAATTCTGCTGCTCCAAACGCTTAACCAGAATGGCCTAGGGAAAAAATACACATACCGTTGTAATCGGGCGAGTCTCTACTTCCAGACGCTACAGGAATTTTTGGGTTAGGTCAACCCGTTCGCGAGATATGGGAGTTTGAAGCCAAGAAATGATTGAGAAGGCAAAAAATTTTTCGCAATTCTGCTGCTCCAAACGCTTAAACAGAATGGCCTAGGGAAAAAATACACATACCGCTGTAATCAGGCGAGGTTCTACTTTCAGATGCAATTGGAATTTTTGGGTTAGGTCAATCCGTTCGCGAGATATGGGAGTTTGAAGCCAAGAAATGGTTGAGAAGGCAAAAAATTTTTCGCAATTCTGCTGCTCCAAACGCTTAACCAGAATGGCCTAGGGAAAAAATACACATACCGTTGTAATCGGGCGAGTTTCTACTTTCAGATGCAATAGGAATTTTTGGGTTAGGTCAATCCGTTCGCGAGATATGGGAGTTTGAAGCCAAGAAATGGTTGAGAAGGCAAAAAATTTTTCGCAATTCTGCTGCTCCAAACGCTTAACCAGAATGGCCTAGGGAAAAAATACACATACCGTTGTATTCGGGCGAGTCTCTACTTCGAGACGCTACAGGAATTTTTGGGTTAGGTCAATCCGTTCGCGAGATATGGGAGTTTGAAGCCAAGAAATGGTTGAGAAGGCAAAAAATTTTTCGCAATTCTGCTGCTCCAAACGCTTAACCAGAATGGCCTAGGGAAAAAATAAACATACCGTTGTAATCGGGCGAGTTTCTACTTTCAGATGCAATAGGAATTTTTCGGTTAGGTCAATCCGTTCGCGAGATATGGGAGTTTGAAGCCAAGAAATGGTTGAGAAGGCAACAAATTTTTCGCAATTCTGCTGCTCCAAACGCTTAACCAGAATGGCCTAGGGTAAAAATACACATACCGTTGTAATCGGGCGAGATTCTACTTTCAGATGCAATAGGAATTTTTGGGTTAGGTCAATCCGTTCGCGAGATATGGGAGTTTGAAGCCAAGAAATGGTTGAGAAGGCAAAAAATTTTTCGCAATTCTGCTGCTCCAAACGCTTAACCAGAATGGCGTAGGGAAAAAATATACATACCGCTGTAATCGGGCGAGGTTCTACTTTCAGATGCAATCGGAATTTTTGGGTTAGGTCAATCCGTTCGCGAGATATGGAGGTTTGAATCCAAGAAATGGTTGAGAAGGCAAAAAATGTTTCGCAATTCTGCTGCTCCAAACGCTTACCCAGAATGGCCTAGGGAAAAAATACACATACCGTTGTAATCGGGCGAGTTTCTACTTTCAGATGCAATAGGAATTTTTGGGTTAGGTCAATCCGTTCGCGAGATATGGGAGTTTGAAGCCAAGAAATGGTTGAGAAGGTAAAAAATTTTTCGCAATTCTGCTGCTCCAAACGCTTAACCAGAATGGCCTAGGGAAAAAATACACATACCGTTGTAATCGGGCGAGTCTCTACTTCCAGACGCTACAGGAATTTTTGGGTTAGGTCAACCCGTTCGCGAGATATGGGAGTTTGAAGCCAAGAAATGATTGAGAAGGCAAAAAATTTTTCGCAATTCTGCTGCTCCAAACGCTTAAACAGAATGGCCTAGGGAAAAAATACACATACCGCTGTAATCAGGCGAGGTTCTACTTTCAGATGCAATTGGAATTTTTGGGTTAGGTCAATCCGTTCGCGAGATATGGGAGTTTGAAGCCAAGAAATGGTTGAGAAGGCAAAAAATTTTTCGCAATTCTGCTGCTCCAAACGCTTAACCAGAATGGCCTAGGGAAAAAATACACATACCGTTGTAATCGGGCGAGTTTCTACTTTCAGATGCAATAGGAATTTTTGGGTTAGGTCAATCCGTTCGCGAGATATGGGAGTTTGAAGCCAAGAAATGGTTGAGAAGGCAAAAAATTTTTCGCAATTCTGCTGCTCCAAACGCTTAACCAGAATGGCCTAGGGAAAAAATACACATACCGTTGTATTCGGGCGAGTCTCTACTTCGAGACGCTACAGGAATTTTTGGGTTAGGTCAATCCGTTCGCGAGATATGGGAGTTTGAAGCCAAGAAATGGTTGAGAAGGCAAAAAATTTTTCGCAATTCTGCTGCTCCAAACGCTTAACCTGAATGGCCTAGGGAAAAAATACACATACCGTTGTAATCGGGCGCGTCTCTACTTCCAGACGCTACAGGAATTTTTGGGTTAGGTCAATCCGTTCGCGAGATATGGGAGTTTGAAGCCAAGAAATGGTTGCGAAGGCAAAAAATTTTTCGCAATTCTGCTGCTCCAAACGCTTAACCAGAATGGCCTAGGGAAAAAATACACATACCGTTGTAATCGGGCGAGTTTCTACTTTCAGATGCAATAGGAATTTTTGGGTCAGATCAATCCGTGCGCGAGATATGGGAGTTTGAAGCCAAGAAATGGTTGAGAAGGCAAAAAATTTTTCGCAATTCTGCTGCTCCAAACGCTTAACCAGAATGGCCTAGGGAAAAAATACACATACCGCTGTAATCGGGCGAGGTTCTACTTTCAGATGCAATTGGAATTTTTGGGTTACGTCAATCCGTTCGCGAGATATGGGAGTTTGAAGCCAAGAATTGGTTGAGAAGGCAAAAAATTTTTGCAATTCTGCAGCTCCAAACGCTTAACCAGAATGGCCTAGGGAAAAAATACACATACCGTTGTAATCGGGCGAGTTTCTACTTTCAGATGCAATAGGAATTTTTGGGTTAGTTCAATCCGTTCGCGAGTTATGGGAGTTTGAAGCCAAGAAATGGTTGAGAAGGCAAAAAATTTTTCGCAATTCTGCTGCTCCAAACGCTTAACCAGAATGGCCTAGGGAAAAAATACACATACCGTTGTAATCGGGCGAGTCCCTACTTCCAGACGCTACAGGAATTTTTGGGTTAGGTCAATCCGTTCGCGAGATATGGGAGTTTGAAGCCAAGAAATGGTTGCGAAGGCAAAAAATTTTTCGCAATTCTGCTGCTCCAAACGCTTAACCAGAATGGCCTAGGGAAAAAATACACATACCGTTGTAATCGGGCGAGTTTCTACTTTCAGATGCAATAGGAATTTTTGGGTCAGGTCAATCCGTGCGCGAGATATGGGAGTTTGAAGCCAAGAAATGGTTGAGAAGGCAAAAAATTTTTCGCAATTCTGCTGCTCCAAACGCTTAACCAGAATGGCCTAGGGAAAAAATACACATACCGCTGTAATCGGGCGAGGTTCTACTTTCAGATGCAATTGGAATTTTTGGGTTAGGTCAATCCGTTCGCGAGATATGGGAGTTTGAAGCCAAGAAATGGTTGAGAAGGTAAAAAATTTTTGCAATTCTGCAGCTCCAAACGCTTAACCAGAATGGCCTAGGGAAAAAATACACATACCGTTGTAATCGGGCGAGTTTCTACTTTCAGATGCAATAGGAATTTTTGGGTTAGTTCAATCCGTTCGCGAGATATGGGAGTTTGAAGCCAAGAAATGGTTGAGAAGGCAACAAATTTTTCGCAATTCTGCTGCTCCAAACGCTTAACCAGAATGGCCTAGGGTAAAAATACACATACCGTTGTAATCGGGCGAGATTCTACTTTCAGATGCAATAGGAATTTTTGGGTTAGGTCAATCCGTTCGCGAGATATGGGAGTTTGAAGCCAAGAAATGGTTGAGAAGGCAAAAAATTTTTCGCAATTCTGCTGCTCCAAACGCTTAACCAGAATGGCGTAGGGAAAAAATATACATACCGCTGTAATCGGGCGAGGTTCTACTTTCAGATGCAATCGGAATTTTTGGGTTAGGTCAATCCGTTCGCGAGATATGGAGGTTTGAATCCAAGAAATGGTTGAGAAGGCAAAAAATGTTTCGCAATTCTGCTGCTCCAAACGCTTACCCAGAATGGCCTAGGGAAAAAATACACATACCGTTGTAATCGGGCGAGTTTCTACTTTCAGATGCAATAGGAATTTTTGGGTTAGGTCAATCCGTTCGCGAGATATGGGAGTTTGAAGCCAAGAAATGGTTGAGAAGGTAAAAAATTTTTCGCAATTCTGCTGCTCCAAACGCTTAACCAGAATGGCCTAGGGAAAAAATACACATACCGTTGTAATCGGGCGAGTCTCTACTTCCAGACGCTACAGGAATTTTTGGGTTAGGTCAACCCGTTCGCGAGATATGGGAGTTTGAAGCCAAGAAATGATTGAGAAGGCAAAAAATTTTTCGCAATTCTGCTGCTCCAAACGCTTAAACAGAATGGCCTAGGGAAAAAATACACATACCGCTGTAATCAGGCGAGGTTCTACTTTCAGATGCAATTGGAATTTTTGGGTTAGGTCAATCCGTTCGCGAGATATGGGAGTTTGAAGCCAAGAAATGGTTGAGAAGGCAAAAAATTTTTCGCAATTCTGCTGCTCCAAACGCTTAACCAGAATGGCCTAGGGAAAAAATACACATACCGTTGTAATCGGGCGAGTTTCTACTTTCAGATGCAATAGGAATTTTTGGGTTAGGTCAATCCGTTCGCGAGATATGGGAGTTTGAAGCCAAGAAATGGTTGAGAAGGCAAAAAATTTTTCGCAATTCTGCTGCTCCAAACGCTTAACCAGAATGGCCTAGGGAAAAAATACACATACCGTTGTATTCGGGCGAGTCTCTACTTCGAGACGCTACAGGAATTTTTGGGTTAGGTCAATCCGTTCGCGAGATATGGGAGTTTGAAGCCAAGAAATGGTTGAGAAGGCAAAAAATTTTTCGCAATTCTGCTGCTCCAAACGCTTAACCTGAATGGCCTAGGGAAAAAATACACATACCGTTGTAATCGGGCGCGTCTCTACTTCCAGACGCTACAGGAATTTTTGGGTTAGGTCAATCCGTTCGCGAGATATGGGAGTTTGAAGCCAAGAAATGGTTGCGAAGGCAAAAAATTTTTCGCAATTCTGCTGCTCCAAACGCTTAACCAGAATGGCCTAGGGAAAAAATACACATACCGTTGTAATCGGGCGAGTTTCTACTTTCAGATGCAATAGGAATTTTTGGGTCAGATCAATCCGTGCGCGAGATATGGGAGTTTGAAGCCAAGAAATGGTTGAGAAGGCAAAAAATTTTTCGCAATTCTGCTGCTCCAAACGCTTAACCAGAATGGCCTAGGGAAAAAATACACATACCGCTGTAATCGGGCGAGGTTCTACTTTCAGATGCAATTGGAATTTTTGGGTTACGTCAATCCGTTCGCGAGATATGGGAGTTTGAAGCCAAGAATTGGTTGAGAAGGCAAAAAATTTTTGCAATTCTGCAGCTCCAAACGCTTAACCAGAATGGCCTAGGGAAAAAATACACATACCGTTGTAATCGGGCGAGTTTCTACTTTCAGATGCAATAGGAATTTTTGGGTTAGTTCAATCCGTTCGCGAGTTATGGGAGTTTGAAGCCAAGAAATGGTTGAGAAGGCAAAAAATTTTTCGCAATTCTGCTGCTCCAAACGCTTAACCAGAATGGCCTAGGGAAAAAATACACATACCGTTGTAATCGGGCGAGTCCCTACTTCCAGACGCTACAGGAATTTTTGGGTTAGGTCAATCCGTTCGCGAGATATGGGAGTTTGAAGCCAAGAAATGGTTGCGAAGGCAAAAAATTTTTCGCAATTCTGCTGCTCCAAACGCTTAACCAGAATGGCCTAGGGAAAAAATACACATACCGTTGTAATCGGGCGAGTTTCTACTTTCAGATGCAATAGGAATTTTTGGGTCAGGTCAATCCGTGCGCGAGATATGGGAGTTTGAAGCCAAGAAATGGTTGAGAAGGCAAAAAATTTTTCGCAATTCTGCTGCTCCAAACGCTTAACCAGAATGGCCTAGGGAAAAAATACACATACCGCTGTAATCGGGCGAGGTTCTACTTTCAGATGCAATTGGAATTTTTGGGTTAGGTCAATCCGTTCGCGAGATATGGGAGTTTGAAGCCAAGAAATGGTTGAGAAGGTAAAAAATTTTTGCAATTCTGCAGCTCCAAACGCTTAACCAGAATGGCCTAGGGAAAAAATACACATACCGTTGTAATCGGGCGAGTTTCTACTTTCAGATGCAATAGGAATTTTTGGGTTAGTTCAATCCGTTCGCGAGATATGGGAGTTTGAAGCCAAGAAATGGTTGAGAAGGCAAAAAATTTTTCGCAATTCTGCTGCTCCAAACGCTTAACCAGAATGGCCTAGGGAAAAAATACACATACCGTTGTAATCGGGCGAGTCTCTACTTCCAGACGCTACAGGAATTTTTGGGTTAGGTCAATCCGTTCGCGAGATATGGGAGTTTGAAGCCAAGAAATGGTTGAGAAGGCAAAAAATTTTTCGCAATTCTGCTGCTCCAAACGCTTAACCAGAATGGCCTAGGGGAAAAATACACATACCGTTGTAATCGGGCGAGTTTCTACTTTCAGATGCAATAGGAATTTTTGGGTTAGGTCAATCCGTTCGCGAGATATGGGAGTTTGAAGCCAAGAAATGGTTGAGAAGGCAAAAAATTTTTCGCATTTCTGCTGATCCAAACGCTTAACCAGAATGGTCTAGGGAAACAATACACATACCGTTGTAATCGGGCGAGTTTCTACTTTCAGATGCAATAGGAATTTTTGGGTTAGGTCAACCCGTTCGCGAGATATGGGAGTTTGAAGCCAAGAAATGATTGAGAAGGCAAAAAATTTTTCGCAATTCTGCTGCTCCAAACGCTTAAACAGAATGGCCTAGGGAAAAAATACACATACCGCTGTAATCGGGCGAGGTTCTACTTTCAGATGCAATTGGAATTTTTGGGTTAGGTCAATCCGTTCGCGAGATATGGGAGTTTGAAGCCAAGAAATGGTTGAGAAGGCAAAAAATTTTTCGCAATTCTGCTGCTCCAAACGCTTAATCAGAGTGGCCTAGGGAAAAAATACACATACCGTTGTAATCGGGCGAGTCTCTACTTCCAGACGCTACAGGAATTTTTGGGTTAGGTCAATCCGTTCGCGAGATATGGGAGTTTGAAGCCAAGAAATGGTTGAGAAGGCAAAAAATTTTTCGCAATTCTGCTGCTCCAAACGCTTAACCAGAATGGCCTAGGGAAAAAATACACATACCGCTGTAATCGGGCGAGGTTCTACATTCAGATGCAATTGGAATTTTTGGGTTAGGTCAATCCGTTCGCGAGATATGGGAGTTTGAAGCCAAGAAATGGTTGCGAAGGCAAAAAATTTTTCGCAATTCTGCTGCTCCAAACGCTTAACCAGAATGGCCTAGGGAAAAAATACACATACCGTTGTAATCGGGCGAGTTTCTACTTTCAGATGCAATAGGAATTTTTGGGTCAGGTCAATCCGTGCGCGAGATATGGGAGTTTGAAGCCAAGAAATGGTTGAGAAGGCAAAAAATTTTTCGCAATTCTGCTGCTCCAAACGCTTAACCAGAATGGCCTAGGGAAAAAATACACATACCGTTGTAATCGGGCGAGTTTCTACTTTCAGATGCAATAGGAATTTTTGGGTTCGTTCAATCCGTTCGCGAGATATGGGAGTTTGAAGCCAAGAAATGGTTGAGAAGGCAAGAAATTTTTCGCAATTCTGCTGCTCCAAACGCTTAACCAGAATGGCCTAGGGAAAAAATACACATACCGTTGTAATCGGGCGAGTCTCTACTTCCAGACGCTACACGAATTTTTGGGTTAGGTCAATCCGTTCGCGAGATATGGGAGTTTGAAGCCAAGAAATGGTTAAGAAGGCAAAAAATTTTTCGCAATTCTGCTGCTCCAAACGCTTAACCAGAATGGCCTAGGGGAAAAATACACATACCGTTGTAATCGGGCGAGCTTCGACTTTCAGAAGCAATAGGAATTTTTGGGTTAGGTCAATCCGTTCGCGAGATATGGGAGTTTGAAGCCAAGAAATGGTTGAGAAGGCAAAAAATTTTTGCAATTCTGCAGCTCCAAACGCTTAACCAGAATGGCCTAGGGAAAAAATACACATACCGTTGTAATCGGGCGAGTTTCTACTTTCAGATGCAATAGGAATTTTTGGGTTAGTTCAATCCGTTCGCGAGATATGGGAGTTTGAAGCCAAGAAATGGTTGAGAAGGCAAAAAATTTTTCGCAATTCTGTTGCTCCAAACGCTTAACCAGAATGGCCTAGGGAAAAAATACACATACCGTTGTAATCGGGCGAGTCTCTACTTCCAGACGCTACAGGAATTTTTGGGTTAGGTCAATCCGTTCGCGAGATATGGGAGTTTGAAGCCAAGAAATGGTTGAGAAGGCAAAAAATTTTTCGCAATTCTGCTGCTCCAAACGCTTAACCAGAATGGCCTAGGGGAAAAATACACATACCGTTGTAATCGGGCGAGTTTCTACTTTCAGATGCAATAGGAATTTTTGGGTTAGGTCAATCCGTTCGCGAGATATGGGAGTTTGAAGCCAAGAAATGGTTGAGAAGGCAAAAAATTTTTCGCATTTCAGCTGATCCAAACGCTTAACCAGAATGGTCTAGGGAAACAATACACATACCGTTGTAATCGGGCGAGTTTCTACTTTCAGATGCAATAGGAATTTTTGGGTTAGGTCAACCCGTTCGCGAGATATGGGAGTTTGAAGCCAAGAAATGATTGAGAAGGCAAAAAATTTTTCGCAATTCTGCTGCTCCAAACGCTTAAACAGAATGGCCTAGGGAAAAAATACACATACCGCTGTAATCGGGCGAGGTTCTACTTTCAGATGCAATTGGAATTTTGGGGTTAGGTCAATCCGTTCGCGAGATATGGGAGTTTGAAGCCAAGAAATGGTTGAGAAGGCAAAAAATTTTTCGCAATTCTGCTGCTCCAAACGCTTAATCAGAATGGCCTAGGGAAAAAATACACATACCGTTGTAATCGGGCGAGTCTCTACTTCCAGACGCTACAGGAATTTTTGGGTTAGGTCAATCCGTTCGCGAGATATGGGAGTTTGAAGCCAAGAAATGGTTGAGAAGGCAAAAAATTTTTCGCAATTCTGCTGCTCCAAACGCTTAACCAGAATGGCCTAGGGAAAAAATACACATACCGCTGTAATCGGGCGAGGTTCTACATTCAGATGCAATTGGAATTTTTGGGTTATCTCAATCCGTTCGCGAGATATGGGAGTTTGAAGCCAAGAAATGGTTGAGAAGGCAAAAAATTTTTGCAATTCTGCTGCTCCAAACGCTTAACCAGAATGGCCAAGGGAAAAAATACACATACCGCTGTAATCGAGCGAGGTTCTATAATACTTTCAGATGCAATTGGAATTTTTGGGTTAGGTCAATCCGTTCGCGAGATATGGGAGTTTGAAGCCAAGAAATGGTTGAGAAGGCAAAAAATTTTTCGCAATTCTGCTGCTCCAAACGCTTAACCAGAATGGCCTAGGGAAAAAATACACATACCGTTGTAATCGGGCGAGTTTCTACTTTCAGATGCAATAGGAATTTTTGGGTTAGGTCAATCCGTTCGCGAGATATGGGAGTTTGAAGCCAAGAAATGGTTGAGAAGGCAAAAAATTTTTCGCAATTCTGCTGCTCCAAACGCTTAACCAGAATGGCCTAGGGAAAAAATACACATACCGTTGTATTCGGGCGTGTCTCTACTTCGAGACGCTACAGGAATTTTTGGGTTAGGTCAATCCGTTCGCGAGATATGGGAGTTTGAAGCCAAGAAATGGTTGAGAAGGCAAAAAATTTTTCGCAATTCTGCTGCTCCAAACGCTTAACCAGAATGGCCTAGGGAAAAAATACACATACCGTTGTAATCGGGCGAGTCTCTACTTCCAGACGCTACAGGAATTTTTGGGTTAGGTCAATCCGTTCGCGAGATATGGGAGTTTGAAGCCAAGAAATGGTTGAGAAGGCAAAAAATTTTTCGCAATTCTGCTGCTCCAAACGCTTAACCAGAATGGCCTAGGGAAAAAATACACATACCGTTGTAATCGGGCGAGTTTCTACTTTCAGATGCAATAGGAATTTTTGGGTCAGGTCAATCCGTGCGCGAGATATGGGAGTTTGAAGCCAAGAAATGGTTGAGAAGGCAAAAAATTTTTCGCAATTCTGCTGCTCCAAACGCTTAACCAGAATGGCCTAGGGAAAAAATACACATACCGTTGTAATCGGGCGAGTTTCTACTTTCAGATGCAATAGGAATTTTTGGGTCAGGTCAATCCGTGCGCGAGATATGGGAGTTTGAAGCCAAGAAATGGTTGAGAAGGCAAAAAATTTTTCGCAATTCTGCTGCTCCAAACGCTTAACCAGAATGGCCTAGGGAAAAAATACACATACCGCTGTAATCGGGCGAGGTTCTACTTTCAGATGCAATTGGAATTTTTGGGTTAGGTCAATCCGTTCGCGAGATATGGGAGTTTGAAGCCAAGAAATGGTTGAGAAGGCAAAAAATTTTTGCAATTCTGCAGCTCCAAACGCTTAACCAGAATGGCCTAGGGAAAAAATACACATACCGTTGTAATCGGGCGAGTTTCTACTTTCAGATGCAATAGGAATTTTTGGGTTCGTTCAATCCGTTCGCGAGATATGGGAGTTTGAAGCCAAGAAATGGTTGAGAAGGCAAGAAATTTTTCGCAATTCTGCTGCTCCAAACGCTTAACCAGAATGGCCTAGGGAAAAAATACACATACCGTTGTAATCGGGCGAGTCTCTACTTCCAGACGCTACACGAATTTTTGGGTTAGGTCAATCCGTTCGCGAGATATGGGAGTTTGAAGCCAAGAAATGGTTGAGAAGGCAAAAAATTTTTCGCAATTCTGCTGCCCCAAACGCTTAACCAGAATGGCCTAGGGGAAAAATACACATACCGTTGTAATCGGGCGAGTTTCTACTTTCAGATGCAATAGGAATTTTTGGGTTAGGTCAATCCGTTCGCGAGATATGGGAGTTTGAAGCCAAGAAATGGTTGAGAAGGCAAAAAATTTTTCGCATTTCTGCTGATCCAAACGCTTAACCAGAATGGTCTAGGGAAACAATACACATACCGTTGTAATCGGGCGAGTTTCTACTTTCAGATGCAATAGGAATTTTTGGGTTAGGTCAACCCGTTCGCGAGATATGGGAGTTTGAAGCCAAGAAATGATTGAGAAGGCAAAAAATTTTTCGCAATTCTGCTGCTCCAAACGCTTAAACAGAATGGCCTAGGGAAAAAATACACATACCGCTGTAATCGCGCGAGGTCCTACTTTCAGATGCAATTGGAATTTTTGGGTTAGGTCAATCCGTTCGCGAGATATGGGAGTTTGAAGCGAAGAAATGGTTGAGAAGGCAAAAAATTTTTCGCAATTCTGCTGCTCCAAACGCTTAACCAGAATGACCTAGGGAAAAAATACACATACCGTTGTAATCGCGCGAGGTCCTACTTCCAGACGCTACACGAATTTTTGGGTTAGGTCAATCCGTTCGCGAGATATGGGAGTTTGAAGCCAAGAAATGGTTGAGAAGGCAAAAAATTTTTCGCAATTCTGCTGCTCCAAACGCTTAACCAGAATGGCCTAGGGGAAAAATACACATACCGTTGTAATCGGGCGAGTTTCTACTTTCAGATGCAATAGGAATTTTTGGGTTAGGTCAATCCGTTCGCGAGATATGGGAGTTTGAAGCCAAGAAATGGTTGAGAAGGCAAAAAATTTTTCGCATTTCTGCTGATCCAAACGCTTAACCAGAATGGTCTAGGGAAACAATACACATACCGTTGTAATCGGGCGAGTTTCTACTTTCAGATGCAATAGGAATTTTTGGGTTAGGTCAACCCGTTCGCGAGATATGGGAGTTTGAAGCCAAGAAATGATTGAGAAGGCAAAAAATTTTTCGCAATTCTGCTGCTCCAAACGCTTAAACAGAATGGCCTAGGGAAAAAATACACATACCGCTGTAATCGCGCGAGGTCCTACTTTCAGATGCAATTGGAATTTTTGGGTTAGGTCAATCCGTTCGCGAGATATGGGAGTTTGAAGCCACGAAATGGTTGAGAAGGCAAAAAATTTTTCGCAATTCTGCTGCTCCAAACGCTTAACCAGAATGACCTAGGGAAAAAATACACATACCGTTGTAATCGGGCGAGTCTCTACTTCCAGACGCTACAGGAATTTTTGGGTTAGGTCAATCCGTTCGCGAGATATGGGAGTTTGAAGCCAAGAAATGGTTGAGAAGGCAAAAAATTTTTCGCAATTCTGCTGCTCCAAACGCTTAACCAGAATGACCTAGGGAAAAAATACACATACCGCTGTAATCGGGCGAGGTTCTACATTCAGATGCAATTGGAATTTTTGGGTTAGGTCAATCCGTTCGCGAGATATGGGAGTTTGAAGCCAAGAAATGGTTGAGAAGGCAAAAAATTTTTGCAATTCTGCTGCTCCAAACGCTTAACCAGAATGGCCTAGGGAAAAAATACACATACCGTTGTAATCGGGCGAGTTTCTACTTTCAGATGCAATAGGAATTTTTGGGTTAGGTCAATCCGTTCGCGAGATATGGGAGTTTGAAGCCAAGAAATGGTTGAGAAGGCAAAAAATTTTTCGCAATTCTGCTGCTCCAAACGCTTAACCAGAATGGCCTAGGGAAAAAATACACATACCGTTGTATTCGGGTGAGTCTCTACTTCGAGACGCTACAGGAATTTTTGGGTTAGGTCAATCCGTTCGCGAGATATGGGAGTTTGAAGCCAAGAAATGGTTGAGAAGGCAAAAAATTTTTCGCAATTCTGCTGCTCCAAACGCTTAACCAGAATGGGCTAGGGGAAAAATACACATACCGTTGTAATCGGGCGAGTCTCTACTTCCAGACGCTACAGGAATTTTTGGGTTAGGTCAATCCGTTCGCGAGATATGGGAGTTTGAAGCCAAGAAATGGTTGAGAAGGCAAAAAATTTTTCGCAATTCTGCTGCTCCAAACGCTTAACCAGAATGGCCTAGGGAAAAAATACACATACCGTTGTAATCGGGCGAGTTTCTACTTTCAGATGCAATAGGAATTTTTGGGTAAGGTCAATCCGTGCGCGAGATATGGGAGTTTGAAGCCAAGAAATGGTTGAGAAGGCAAAAAGTTTTTCGCAATTCTGCTGCTCCAAACGCTTAACCAGAATGGCCTAGGGAAAAAATACACATACCGCTGTAATCGGGCGAGGTTCTACTTTCAGATGCAATTGGAATTTTTGGGTTAGGTCAATCCGTTCGCGAGATATGGGAGTTTGAAGCCAAGAAATGATTGAGAAGGCAAAAAATTTTTGCAATTCTGCAGCTCCAAACGCTTAACCAGAATGGCCTAGGGAAAAAATACACATACCGTTGTAATCGCGCGAGGTCCTACTTCCAGACGCTACACGAATTTTTGGGTTAGGTCAATCCGTTCGCGAGATATGGGAGTTTGAAGCCAAGAAATGGTTGAGAAGGCAAAAAATTTTTCGCAATTCTGCTGCTCCAAACGCTTAACCAGAATGGCCTAGGGGAAAAATACACATACCGTTGTAATCGGGCGAGTTTCTACTTTCAGATGCAATAGGAATTTTTGGGTTAGGTCAATCCGTTCGCGAGATATGGGAGTTTGAAGCCAAGAAATGGTTGAGAAGGCAAAAAATTTTTCGCATTTCTGCTGATCCAAACGCTTAACCAGAATGGTCTAGGGAAACAATACACATACCGTTGTAATCGGGCGAGTTTCTACTTTCAGATGCAATAGGAATTTTTGGGTTAGGTCAACCCGTTCGCGAGATATGGGAGTTTGAAGCCAAGAAATGATTGAGAAGGCAAAAAATTTTTCGCAATTCTGCTGCTCCAAACGCTTAAACAGAATGGCCTAGGGAAAAAATACACATACCGCTGTAATCGCGCGAGGTCCTACTTTCAGATGCAATTGGAATTTTTGGGTTAGGTCAATCCGTTCGCGAGATATGGGAGTTTGAAGCCAAGAAATGGTTGAGAAGGCAAAAAATTTTTCGCAATTCTGCTGCTCCAAACGCTTAACCAGAATGACCTAGGGAAAAAATACACATACCGTTGTAATCGGGCGAGTCTCTACTTCCAGACGCTACAGGAATTTTTGGGTTAGGTCAATCCGTTCGCGAGATATGGGAGTTTGAAGCCAAGAAATGGTTGAGAAGGCAAAAAATTTTTCGCAATTCTGCTGCTCCAAACGCTTAACCAGAATGACCTAGGGAAAAAATACACATACCGCTGTAATCGGGCGAGGTTCTACATTCAGATGCAATTGGAATTTTTGGGTTAGGTCAATCCGTTCGCGAGATATGGGAGTTTGAAGCCAAGAAATGGTTGAGAAGGCAAAAAATTTTTGCAATTCTGCTGCTCCAAACGCTTAACCAGAATGGCCTAGGGAAAAAATACACATACCGTTGTAATCGGGCGAGTTTCTACTTTCAGATGCAATAGGAATTTTTGGGTTAGGTCAATCCGTTCGCGAGATATGGGAGTTTGAAGCCAAGAAATGGTTGAGAAGGCAAAAAATTTTTCGCAATTCTGCTGCTCCAAACGCTTAACCAGAATGGCCTAGGGAAAAAATACACATACCGTTGTATTCGGGTGAGTCTCTACTTCGAGACGCTACAGGAATTTTTGGGTTAGGTCAATCCGTTCGCGAGATATGGGAGTTTGAAGCCAAGAAATGGTTGAGAAGGCAAAAAATTTTTCGCAATTCTGCTGCTCCAAACGCTTAACCAGAATGGGCTAGGGGAAAAATACACATACCGTTGTAATCGGGCGAGTCTCTACTTCCAGACGCTACAGGAATTTTTGGGTTAGGTCAATCCGTTCGCGAGATATGGGAGTTTGAAGCCAAGAAATGGTTGAGAAGGCAAAAAATTTTTCGCAATTCTGCTGCTCCAAACGCTTAACCAGAATGGCCTAGGGAAAAAATACACATACCGTTGTAATCGGGCGAGTTTCTACTTTCAGATGCAATAGGAATTTTTGGGTAAGGTCAATCCGTGCGCGAGATATGGGAGTTTGAAGCCAAGAAATGGTTGAGAAGGCAAAAAGTTTTTCGCAATTCTGCTGCTCCAAACGCTTAACCAGAATGGCCTAGGGAAAAAATACACATACCGCTGTAATCGGGCGAGGTTCTACTTTCAGATGCAATTGGAATTTTTGGGTTAGGTCAATCCGTTCGCGAGATATGGGAGTTTGAAGCCAAGAAATGATTGAGAAGGCAAAAAATTTTTGCAATTCTGCAGCTCCAAACGCTTAACCAGAATGGCCTAGGGAAAAAATACGCATACCGTTGTAATCGGGCGAGTTTCTACTTTCAGATGCAATAGGAATTTTTGGGTTAGTTCAATCCGTTCGCGAGATATGGGAGTTTGAAGCCAAGAAATGGTTGAGAAGGCAAAAAATTTTTCGCAATTCTGCTGCTCCAAACGCTTAACCAGAATGGCCTAGGGAAAAAATACACATACCGTTGTAATCGGGCGAGTCTCTACTTCCAGACGCTACAGGAATTTTTGGGTTAGGTCAATCCGTTCGCGAGATATGGGAGTTTGAAGCCAAGAAATGGTTGAGAAGGCAAAAAATTTTTCGCAATTCTGCTGCTCCAAACGCTTAACCAGAATGGCCTAGGGGAAAAATACACATACCGTTGTAATCGGGCGAGTTTCTACTTTCAGATGCAATAGGAATTTTTGGGTTAGGTCAATCCGTTCGCGAGATATGGGATTTTCAAGCCAAGAAATGGTTGAGAAGGCAAAAAATTTTTCGCATTTCTGCTGATCCAAACGCTTAACCAGAATGGTCTAGGGAAACAATACACATACCGTTGTAATCGGGCGAGTTTCTACTTTCAGATGCAATAGGAATTTTTGGGTTAGGTCAACCCGTTCGCGAGATATGGGAGTTTGAAGCCAAGAAATGATTGAGAAGGCAAAAAATTTTTCGCAATTCTGCTGCTCCAAACGCTTAAACAGAATGGCCTAGGGAAAAAATAGACATACCGCTGTAATCGGGCGAGGTTCTACTTTCAGATGCAATTGGAATTTTTGGGTTAGGTCAATCCGTTCGCGAGATATGGGAGTTTGAAGCCAAGAAATGGTTGAGAAGGCAAAAAATTTTTCGCAATTCTGCTGCTCCAAACGCTTAACCAGAATGGCCTAGGGAAAAAATACACATACCGTTGTAATCGGGCGAGTTTCTACTTTCAGATGCAATAGGAATTTTTGGGTTAGGTCAATCCGCTCGCGAGATATGGGAGTTTGAAGCCAAGAAATGGTTGAGAAGGCAAAAAATTTTTCGCAATTCTGCTGCTCCAAACGCTTAACCAGAATGGCCTAGGGAAAAAATACACATACCGTTGTAATTGGGCGAGTTTCAACTTTCAGATGCAATAGGAATTTTTGGGTTAGGTCAATCCGTTCGCGAGATATGGGAGTTTGAAGCCAAGCAATGGTTGAGAAGGCAAAAAATTTTTCGCAATTCTGCTGCTCCAAACGCTTAACCAGAATGGCCTAGGGAAAAAATACACATACCGTTGTAATCGGGCGAGTTTCTACTTTCAGATGCAATAGGAATTTTTGGGTTAGGTCAATCCGTTCGCGAGATATGGGAGTTTGAAGCCAAGAAATGGTTGAGAAGGCAAAAAATTTTTCGCAATTCTGCTGCTCCAAACGCTTAACCAGAATGGCCTAGGGAAAAAATACACATACCGTTGTAATCGGGCGATTCTCTACTTCCAGACGCTACAGGAATTTTTGGGTTAGGTCAATCCGTTCGCGAGATATGGGAGTTTGAAGCCAAGACATGGTTGAGAAGGCAAAAAATTTTTCGCAATTCTGCTGCTCCAAACGCTTAACCAGAATGGCCTAGGGAAAAAATACACATACCGTTGTAATCGGGCGAGTTTCTACTTTCAGATGCAATAGGAATTTTTGGGTTAGGTCAATCCGTTCGCGAGATATGGGAGTTTGAAGCCAAGAAATGGTTGAGAAGGCAAAAAATTTTTCGCATTTCTGCTGATCCAAACGCTTAACCAGAATGGTCTAGGGAAACAATACACATACCGTTGTAATCGGGCGAGTTTCTAGTTTCAGATGCAATAGGAATTTTTGGGTTAGGTCAACCCGTTCGCGAGATATGGGAGTTTGAAGCCAAGAAATGATTGAGAAGGCAAAAAATTTTTCGCAATTCTGCTGCTCCAAACGCTTAAACAGAATGGCCTAGGGAAAAAATACACATACCGCTGTAATCGCGCGAGGTTCTACTTTCAGATGCAATTGGAATTTTTGGGTTAGGTCAATCCGTTCGCGAAATATGGGAGTTTGAAGCCAAGAAATGGTTGAGAAGGCAAAAAATTTTTCGCAATTCTGCTGCTCCAAACGCTTAACCAGAATGACCTAGGGAAAAAATACACATACCGTTGTAATCGGGCGAGTCTCTACTTCCAGACGCTACAGGAATTTTTGGGTTAGGTCAATCCGTTCGCGAGATATGGGAGTTTGAAGCCAAGAAATGGTTGAGAAGGCAAAAAATTTTTCGCAATTCTGCTGCTCCAAACGCTTAACCAGAACGGCCTAGGGAAAAAATACACATACCGCTGTAATCGGGCGAGGTTCTACATTCAGATGCAATTGGAATTTTTGGGTTAGGTCAATCCGTTCGCGAGATATGGGAGTTTGAAGCCAAGAAATGGTTGAGAAGGCAAAAAATTTTTGCAATTCTGCTGCTCCAAACGCTTAACCAGAATGGCCTAGGGAAAAAATACACATACCGTTGTAATCGGGCGAGTTTCTACTTTCAGATGCAATAGGAATTTTTGGGTTAGGTCAATCCGTTCGCGAGATATGGGAGTTTGAAGCCAAGAAATGGTTGAGAAGGCAAAAAATTTTTCGCAATTCTGCTGCTCCAAACGCTTAACCAGAATGGCATAGGGAAAAAATACACATACCGTTGTATTCGGGTGAGTCTCTACTTCGAGACGCTACAGGAATTTTTGGGTTAGGTCAATCCGTTCGCGAGATATGGGAGTTTGAAACCAAGAAATGGTTGAGAAGGCAAAAAATTTTTCGCAATTCTGCTGCTCCAAACGCTTAACCAGAATGGCCTAGGGAAAAAATACACATACCGTTGTAATCGGGCGAGTCTCTACTTCCAGACGCTACAGGAATTTTTGGGTTAGGTCAATCCGTTCGCGAGATATGGGAGTTTGAAGCCAAGAAATGGTTGAGAAGGCAAAAAATTTTTCGCAATTCTGCTGCTCCAAACGCTTAACCAGAATGGCCTAGGGAAAAAATACACATACCGTTGTAATCGGGCGAGTTTCTACTTTCAGATGCAATAGGAATTTTTGGGTAAGGTCAATCCGTGCGCGAGATATGGGAGTTTGAAGCCAAGAAATGGTTGAGAAGGCAAAAAATTTTTCGCAATTCTGCTGCTCCAAACGCTTAACCAGAATGGCCTAGGGAAAAAATACACATACCGCTGTAATCGGGCGAGGTTCTACTTTCAGATGCAATTGGAATTTTTGGGTTAGGTCAATCCGTTCGCGAGATATGGGAGTTTGAAGCCAAGAAATGGTTGAGAAGGCAAAAAATTTTTGCAATTCTGCAGCTCCAAACGCTTAACCAGAATGGCCTAGGGAAAAAATACGCATACCGTTGTAATCGGGCGAGTTTCTACTTTCAGATGCAATAGGAATTTTTGGGTTAGTTCAATCCGTTCGCGAGATATGGGAGTTTGAAGCCAAGAAATGGTTGAGAAGGCAAAAAATTTTTCGCAATTCTGCTGCTCCAAACGCTTAACCAGAATGGCCTAGGGAAAAAATACACATACCGTTGTAATCGGGCGAGTCTCTACTTCCAGACGCTACAGGAATTTTTGGGTTAGGTCAATCCGTTCGCGAGATATGGGAGTTTGAAGCCAAGAAATGGTTGAGAAGGCAAAAAATTTTTCGCACTTCTGCTGCTCCAAACGCTTAACCAGAATGGCCTAGGGAAAAAATACACATACCGTTGTAATCGGGCGAGTTTCTACTTTCAGATGCAATAGGAATTTTTGGGTTAGGTCAATCCGTTCGCGAGATATGGGAGTTTGAAGCCAAGAAATGGTTGAGAAGGCAAAAAATTTTTCGCAATTCTGCTGCTCCAAACGCTTAACCAGAATGGCCTAGGGAAAAAATACACATACCGTTGTAATCGGGCGATTCTCTACTTCCAGACGCTACAGGAATTTTTGGGTTAGGTCAATCCGTTCGCGAGATATGGGAGTTTGAAGCCAAGACATGGTTGAGAAGGCAAAAAATTTTTCGCAATTCTGCTGCTCCAAACGCTTAACCAGAATGGCCTAGGGAAAAAATACACATACCGTTGTAATCGGGCGAGTTTCTACTTTCAGATGCAATTGGAATTTTTGGGTTAGGTCAATCGGTTCGCGAGATATGGGAGTTTGAAGCCAAGAAATGGTTGAGAAGGCAAAAAATTTTTCGCTATTCTGCTGCTCCAAACGCTTAACCAGAATGGCCTAGGGAAAAAATACACATACCGCTGTAATCGGGCGAGTCTCTACTTCCAGACGCTACAGGAATTTTTGGGTTAGGTCAATCCGTTCGCGAGATATGGGAGTTTGAAGCCAAGAAATGGTTGAGAAGGCAAAAAATTTTTCGCAATTCTGCTGCTCCAAACGCTTAACCAGAATGGCCTAGGGAATAAATACACATACCGCTGTAATCGGGCGAGGTTCTACTTTCAGATGCAATTGGAATTTTTGGGTTAGGTCAATCCGTTCGCGAGATATGGGAGTTTGAAGCCAAGAAATGGTTGCGAAGGCAAAAAATTTTTCGCAATTCTGCTGCTCCAAACGCTTAACCAGAATGGCCTAGGGAAAAAATACACATACCGTTGTAATCGGGCGAGTTTCTACTTTCAGATGCAATAGGAATTTTTGGGTTAGGTCATTCCGTTCGCGAGATATGGGAGTTTGAAGCCAAGAAATGGTTGAGAAGGCAAAAAATTTTTCGCAATTCTGCTGCTCCAAACGCTTAACCAGAATGGCCTAGGGAAAAAATACACATACCGTTGTAATCGGGCGAGTCTCTACTTCCAGACGCTACAGGAATTTTTGGGTTAGGTCAATCCGTTCGCGAGATATGGGAGTTTGAAGCCAAGAAATGGTTGAGAAGGCAAAAAATTTTTCGCAATTCTGCTGCTCCAAACGCTTAACCAGAATGGCCTAGGGGAAAAATACACATACCGTTGTAATCGGGCGAGTTTCTACTTTCAGATGCAATAGGAATTTTTGGGTTAGGTCAATCCGTTCGCGAGATATGGGAGTTTGAAGCCAAGAAATGATTGAGAAGGCAAAAAATTTTTCGCATTTCTGCTGATCCAAACGCTTAACCAGAATGGTCTAGGGAAACAATACACATACCGTTGTAATCGGGCGAGTTTCTACTTTCAGATTCAATAGGAATTTTTGGGTTAGGTCAACCCGTTCGCGAGATATGGGAGTTTGAAGCCAAGAAATGATTGAGAAGGCAAAAAATTTTTCGCAATTCTGCTGCTCCAAACGCTTAAACAGAATGGCCTAGGGAAAAAATACAAATACCGCTGTAATCGGGCGAGGTTCTACTTTCAGATGCAATTGGAATTTTTGGGTTAGGTCAATCCGTTCGCGAGATATGGGAGTTTGAAGCCAAGAAATGGTTGAGAAGGCAAAAAATTTTTCGCAATTCTGCTGCTCCAAACGCTTAACCAGAATGGCCTAGGGAAAAAATACACATACCGTTGTAATCGGGAGAGTCTCTACTTCCAGACGCTACAGGAATTTTTGGGTTAGGTCAATCCGTTCGCGAGATATGGGAGTTTGAAGCCAAGAAATGGTTGAGAAGGCAAAAAATTTTTCGCAATTCTGCTGCTCCAAACGCTTAACCAGAATGGCCTAGGGAAAAAATACACATACCGCTGTAATCGGGCGAGTTTCTACTTTCAGATGCAATAGGAATTTTTGGGTTAGGACAATCCGTTCGCGAGATATGGGAGTTTGAAGCCAAGAAATGGTTGAGAAGGCGAAAAATTTTTCGCAATTCTGCTGCTCCAAACGCTTAACAAGAATGGCCTAGGGAAAAAATACACATACTGTTGTAATCGGGCGAGTTTCTACTTTCAGATGCAACAGGAATTTTTGGGTTAGGTCAATCCGTTCGCGAGGTATGGGAGTTTGAAGCCAAGAAATGGTTGAGAAGGCGAAAAATTTTTCGCAATTCTGCTGCTCCAAACGCTTAACAAGAATGGCCTGGGGAAAAAATACACATACCGTTGTAATCGGGCGAGTTTCTGCTTTCAGATGCAACAGGAATTTTTGGGTTAGGTCAGTCCGTTCGCGAGATATGGGAGTTTGACGCTAAGAAATGGTTGAGAAGGCAAAAAATTTTTCGCAATTCTGCTGCTCCAAACGCTTAACCAGAATGGCCTAGGGAAAAAATACACATACCGTTGTAATCGGGCGAGTCTCTACTTCCAGACGCTACAGGAATTTTTGGGTTAGGTCAATCCGTTCGCGAGATATGGGAGTTTGAAGCCAAGAAATGGTTGAGAAGGCAAAAAATTTTTCGCAATTCTGCTGCTCCAAACGCTTAACCAGAATGGCCTAGGGAAAAAATACACATACCGCTGTAATCGGGCGAGTTTCTACTTTCAGATGCAATAGGAATTTTTGGGTTAGGTCAATCCGTTCGCGAGATATGGGAGTTTGAAGCCAAGAAATGGTTGAGAAGGCGAAAAATTTTTCGCAATTCTGCTGCTCCAAACGCTTAACAAGAATGGCCTAGGGAAAAAATACACATACCGTTGTAATCGGGCGAGTTTCTACTTTCAGATGCAACAGGAATTTTTGAGTTAGGTCAATCCGTTCGCGAGACATGGGAGTTTGAAGCCAAGGAATGGTTGAGAAGGCAAAAAATTTTTCGCAATTCTGCTGCTCCAAACGCTTAACCAGAATGGCCTAGGGAAAAAATACACATACCGTTGTAATCGGGCGAGTTTCTGCTTTCAGATGCAACAGGAATTTTTGGGTTAGGTCAGTCCGTTCGCGAGATATGGGAGTTTGACGCTAAGAAATGGTTGAGAAGACATCAAATTTTTCGCAATTCTGCTGCTCCAAACGCTTAACCAAAACGGCCTAGGGAAAAAATACACATACCGCTGTAATCGGGCGAGTTTCTACTTTCAGATGCAACAGGAATTTTTAGGTTAGGTCAATCCGTTCGCGAGATATGGGAGTTTGAAGCCAAGAAATGGTTGAGAAGGTGAAAAATTTTTCGCAATTCTGCTGCTCCAAACGCTTAACAAGAATGGCCTAGGGAAAAAATACACATACCGTTGTAATCGGGCGAGTTTCTACTTTCAGATGCAACAGGAATTTTTGGGTTAGGTCAATCCGTTCGCGAGATATGGGAGTTTGAAGCCAAGAAATGTTTGAGAAAGCGAAAAATTTTTCGCAATTCTGCTGCTCCAAACGCTTAACAAGAATGGCCTAGGGTAAAAATACACATACCGCTGTAATCGGGCGAGTTTCTACTTTCAGACGCAACAGGAATTTTTGAGTTAGGTCAATCCGTTCGCGAGATATGGGAGTTTGAAGCCAAGGAATGGTTGAGAAGGCAAAAAATTTTTCGCAATTCTGCTGCTCCAAACGCTTAACCAGAATGGCCTAGGGAAAAAATACACATACCGCTGTAATCGGGCGAGTTTCTACTTTCAGATACAATGGGAATTTTTGGGTTAGGTCAATCAGTTCGCCAGATATGGGAGTTTGAAGCCAAGAAATGGTTGAGAAAGCAAAAAATTTTTCGCAATTCTGCTGCTCCAAACGCTTAACCAGAATGGCCTAGGGAAAAAATACACATACCTTTGTAATCGGGCGAGTTTCTGCTTTCAGATGCAACAGGAATTTTTGGGTTAGGTCAGTCCGTTCGCGAGATATGGGAGTTTGACGCTAAGAAATGGTAGAGAAGACATCAAATTTTTCGCAATTCTGCTGCTCCAAACGCTTAACCAAAATGGCCTAGGGAAAAAATACACATACCGCTGTAATCGGGCGAGTTTCTACTTTCAGATGCAACAGGAATTTTTGGGTTAGGTCAATCCGTTCGCGAGATATGGGAGTTTGAAGCCAAGAAATGGTTGAGAAGGCGAAAAATTTTTCGCAATTCTGCTGCTCCAAACGCTTAACCAGAATGGCCTAGGGGAAAAATACACATACCGTTGTAATCGGGCGAGTTTCTACTTTCAGATGCAATAGGAATTTTTGGGTTAGGTCAATCCGTTCGCGAGATATGGGAGTTTGAAGCCAAGAAATGATTGAGAAGGCAAAAAATTTTTCGCATTTCTGCTGATCCAAACGCTTAACCAGAATGGTCTAGGGAAACAATACACATACCGTTGTAATCGGGCGAGTTTCTACTTTCAGATTCAATAGGAATTTTTGGGTTAGGTCAACCCGTTCGCGAGATATGGGAGTTTGAAGCCAAGAAATGATTGAGAAGGCAAAAAATTTTTCGCAATTCTGCTGCTCCAAACGCTTAAACAGAATGGCCTAGGGAAAAAATACAAATACCGCTGTAATCGGGCGAGGTTCTACTTTCAGATGCAATTGGAATTTTTGGGTTAGGTCAATCCGTTCGCGAGATATGGGAGTTTGAAGCCAAGAAATGGTTGAGAAGGCAAAAAATTTTTCGCAATTCTGCTGCTCCAAACGCTTAACCAGAATGGCCTAGGGAAAAACTACACATACCGTTGTAATCGGGAGAGTCTCTACTTCCAGACGCTACAGGAATTTTTGGGTTAGGTCAATCCGTTCGCGAGATATGGGAGTTTGAAGCCAAGAAATGGTTGAGAAGGCAAAAAATTTTTCGCAATTCTGCTGCTCCAAACGCTTAACCAGAATGGCCTAGGGAAAAAATACACATACCGCTGTAATCGGGCGAGTTTCTACTTTCAGATGCAATAGGAATTTTTGGGTTAGGTCAATCCGTTCGCGAGATATGGGAGTTTGAAGCCAAGAAATGGTTGAGAAGGCGAAAAATTTTTCGCAATTCTGCTGCTCCAAACGCTTAACAAGAATGGCCTAGGGAAAAAATACACATACCGTTGTAATCGGGCGAGTTTCTACTTTCAGATGCAACAGGAATTTTTGGGTTAGGTCAATCCGTTCGCGAGGTATGGGAGTTTGAAGCCAAGAAATGGTTGAGAAGGCGAAAAATTTTTCGCAATTCTGCTGCTCCAAACGCTTAACAAGAATGGCCTGGGGAAAAAATACACATACCGTTGTAATCGGGCGAGTTTCTGCTTTCAGATGCAACAGGAATTTTTGGGTTAGGTCAGTCCGTTCGCGAGATATGGGAGTTTGACGCTAAGAAATGGTTGAGAAGGCAAAAAATTTTTCGCAATTCTGCTGCTCCAAACGCTTAACCAGAATGGCCTAGGGAAAAAATACACATACCGTTGTAATCGGGCGAGTCTCTACTTCCAGACGCTACAGGAATTTTTGGGTTAGGTCAATCCGTTCGCGAGATATGGGAGTTTGAAGCCAAGAAATGGTTGAGAAGGCAAAAAATTTTTCGCAATTCTGCTGCTCCAAACGCTTAACCAGAATGGCCTAGGGAAAAAATACACATACCGCTGTAATCGGGCGAGTTTCTACTTTCAGATGCAATAGGAATTTTTGGGTTAGGTCAATCCGTTCGCGAGATATGGGAGTTTGAAGCCAAGAAATGGTTGAGAAGGCGAAAAATTTTTCGCAATTCTGCTGCTCCAAACGCTTAACAAGAATGGCCTAGGGAAAAAATACACATACCGTTGTAATCGGGCGAGTTTCTACTTTCAGATGCAACAGGAATTTTTGAGTTAGGTCAATCCGTTCGCGAGACATGGGAGTTTGAAGCCAAGGAATGGTTGAGAAGGCAAAAAATTTTTCGCAATTCTGCTGCTCCAAACGCTTAACCAGAATGGCCTAGGGAAAAAATACACATACCGTTGTAATCGGGCGAGTTTCTGCTTTCAGATGCAACAGGAATTTTTGGGTTAGGTCAGTCCGTTCGCGAGATATGGGAGTTTGACGCTAAGAAATGGTTGAGAAGACATCAAATTTTTCGCAATTCTGCTGCTCCAAACGCTTAACCAAAACGGCCTAGGGAAAAAATACACATACCGCTGTAATCGGGCGAGTTTCTACTTTCAGATGCAACAGGAATTTTTAGGTTAGGTCAATCCGTTCGCGAGATATGGGAGTTTGAAGCCAAGAAATGGTTGAGAAGGTGAAAAATTTTTCGCAATTCTGCTGCTCCAAACGCTTAACAAGAATGGCCTAGGGAAAAAATACACATACCGTTGTAATCGGGCGAGTTTCTACTTTCAGATGCAACAGGAATTTTTGGGTTAGGTCAATCCGTTCGCGAGATATGGGAGTTTGAAGCCAAGAAATGTTTTAGAAAGCGAAAAATTTTTCGCAATTCTGCTGCTCCAAACGCTTAACAAGAATGGCCTAGGGTAAAAATACACATACCGCTGTAATCGGGCGAGTTTCTACTTTCAGACGCAACAGGAATTTTTGAGTTAGGTCAATCCGTTCGCGAGATATGGGAGTTTGAAGCCAAGGAATGGTTGAGAAGGCAAAAAATTTTTCGCAATTCTGCTGCTCCAAACGCTTAACCAGAATGGCCTAGGGAAAAAATACACATACCGCTGTAATCGGGCGAGTTTCTACTTTCAGATACAATGGGAATTTTTGGGTTAGGTCAATCAGTTCGCCAGATATGGGAGTTTGAAGCCAAGAAATGGTTGAGAAAGCAAAAAATTTTTCGCAATTCTGTTGCTCCAAACGCTTAACCAGAATGGCCTAGGGAAAAAATACACATACCTTTGTAATCGGGCGAGTTTCTGCTTTCAGATGCAACAGGAATTTTTGGGTTAGGTCAGTCCGTTCGCGAGATATGGGAGTTTGACGCTAAGAAATGGTAGAGAAGACATCAAATTTTTCGCAATTCTGCTGCTCCAAACGCTTAACCAAAATGGCCTAGGGAAAAAATACACATACCGCTGTAATCGGGCGAGTTTCTACTTTCAGATGCAACAGGAATTTTTGGGTTAGGTCAATCCGTTCGCGAGATATGGGAGTTTGAAGCCAAGAAATGGTTGAGAAGGCGAAAAATTTTTCGCAATTCTGCTGCTCCAAACGCTTAACAAGAATGGCCTAGGGAAAAAATACACATACCGTTGTAATCGGGCGAGATTCTACTTTCAGATGCAACAGGAATTTTTGGGTTAGGTCAATCCGTTCGCGAGATATGGGAGTTTGAAGCCAAGAAATGGTTGAGAAGGCGAAAAATTTTTCGCAATTCTGCTGCTCCAAACGCTTAACAAGAATGGCCTAGGGTAAAAATACACATACCGATGTAATCGGGCGAGTTTCTACTTTCAGACGCAACAGGAATTTTTGAGTTAGGCCAATCCGTTCGCGAGATATGGGAGTTTGAAGCCAAGGAATGGTTGAGAAGGCAAAACATTTTTCGCAATTCTGCTGCTCCAAACGCTTAACCAGAATGGCCTAGGGAAAAAATGCACATACCGCTGTAATCGGGCGAGTTTCTACTTTCAGATACAATAGGAATTTTTGGGTTAGGTCAATCAGTTCGCGAGATATGGGAGTTTGAAGCCAAGAAATGGTTGAGAAGGCGAAAATTTTTTCGCAATTCTGCTGCTCCAAACGCTTAACAAGAATGGCCTAGGGTAAAAATACACATACCGCTGTAATCGGGCGAGTTTCTACTTTCAGACGCAAAAGGAATTTTTGAGTTAGGTCAATCCGTTCGCGAGACATGGGAGTTTGAAGCCAAGGAATGGTTGAGAAGGCAAAAAATTTTTCGCAATTCTGCTGCTCCAAACGCTTAACCAGAATGGCCTAGGGAAAAAATACACATACCGTTGTAATCGGGCGAGTTTCTACTTTCAGATGCAACAGGAATTTTTGGGTTAGGTCAGTCCGTTCGCGAGATATGGGAGTTTGACGCTAAGAAATGGTTGAGAAGACATCAAATTTTTCGCAATTCTGCTGCTCCAAACGCTTAACCAGAATGGCCTAGGGAAAAAATACACATACCGCTGTAATCGGGCGAGTTTCTACTTTCAGATACAATAGGAATTTTTGGGTTAGGTCAATCCGTTCGCGAGATATGGGAGTTTGAAGCCAAGAAATGGTTGAGAAGGCGAAAAATTTTTCGCAATTCTGCTGCTCCAAACGCTTAACAAGAATGGCCTAGGGTAAAAATACACATACCGCCGTAATCGGGCGAGTTTCTACTTTCAGACGCAACAGGAATTTTTGAGTTAGGTCAATCCGTTCGCGAGACATGGGAGTTTGAAGCCAAGGAATGGTTGAGAAGGCAAAAAATTTTTCGCAATTCTGCTGCTCCAAACGCTTAACCAGAATGGCCTAGGGAAAAAATACACATACCGTTGTAATCGGGCGAGTTTCTACTTTCAGATGCAACAGGAATTTTTGGGTTAGGTCAGTCCGTTCGCGAGATATGGGAGTTTGACGCTAAGAAATGGTTGAGAAGACATCAAATTTTTCGCAATTCTGCTGCTCCAAACGCTTAACCAGAATGGCCTAGGGAAAAAATACACATACCGCTGTAATCGGGCGAGTTTCTACTTTCAGATGCAATAGGAATTTTTGGGTTAGGTCAATCCGTTCGCGAGATATGGGAGTTTGAAGCCAAGAAATGGTTGAGAAGGCGAAAAATTTTTCGCAATTCTGCTGCTCCAAACGCTTAACAAGAATGGCCTAGGGAAAAAATACACATACCGTTGTAATCGGGCGAGTTCCTACTTTCAGATGCAACAGGAATTTTTGGGTTAGGTCAATCCGTTCGCGAGGTATGGGAGTTTGAAGCCAAGAAATGGTTAAGAAGGCGAAAAATTTTTCGCAATTCTGCTGCTCCAAACGCTTAACAAGAATGGCCTAGGGTAAAAATACACATACCGCTGTAATCGGGCGAGTTTCTACTTTCAGACGCAACAGGAATTTTTGAGTTAGGTCAATCCGTTCGCGAGACATGGGAGTTTGAAGCCAAGGAATGGTTGAGAAGGCAAAAAATTTTTCGCAATTCTGCTGCTCCAAACGCTTAACAAGAATGGCCTAGGGAAAAAATACACATACCGCTGTAATCGGGCGAGTTTCTACTTTCAGATGCAACAGGAATTTTTGGGTTAGGTCAATCCGTTCGCGAGATATGGGAGTTTGACGCTAAGAAATGGTTGAGAAGACATAAAATTTTTCGCAATTCTGCTGCTCCAAACGCTTAACCAGAATGGCCTAGGGAAAAAATACACATACCGCTGTAATCGGGCGAGTTTCTACTTTCAGATACAATAGGAATTTTTGGGTTAGGTCAATCAGTTCGCGAGATATGGGAGTTTGAAGCCAAGAAATGGTTGAGGAGGCGAAAAATTTTTCGCAATTCTGCTGCTCCAAACGCTTAACAAGAATGGCCTAGGGTAAAAATACACATACCGCCGTAATCGGGCGAGTTTCTACTTTCAGACGCAACAGGAATTTTTGAGTTAGGTCAATCCGTTCGCGAGACATGGGAGTTTGAAGCCAAGGAATGGTTGAGAAGGCAAAAAATTTTTCGCAATTCTGCTGCTCCAAACGCTTAACCAGAATGGCCTAGGGAAAAAATACACATACCGTTGTAATCGGGCGAGTTTCTACTTTCAGATGCAACAGGAATTTTTGGGTTAGGTCAGTCCGTTCGCGAGATATGGGAGTTTGACGCTAAGAAATGGTTGAGAAGACATCAAATTTTTCGCAATTCTGCTGCTCCAAACGCTTAACCAGAATGGCCTAGGGAAAAAATACACATACCGCTGTAATCGGGCGAGTTTCTACTTTCAGATGCAATAGGAATTTTTGGGTTAGGTCAATCCGTTCGCGAGATATGGGAGTTTGAAGCCAAGAAATGGTTGAGAAGGCGAAAAATTTTTCGCAATTCTGCTGCTCCAAACGCTTAACAAGAATGGCCTAGGGAAAAAATACACATACCGTTGTAATCGGGCGAGTTCCTACTTTCAGATGCAACAGGAATTTTTGGGTTAGGTCAATCCGTTCGCGAGGTATGGGAGTTTGAAGCCAAGAAATGGTTGAGAAGGCGAAAAATTTTTCGCAATTCTGCTGCTCCAAACGCTTAACAAGAATGGCCTAGGGTAAAAATACACATACCGCTGTAATCGGGCGAGTTTCTACTTTCAGACGCAACAGGAATTTTTGAGTTAGGTCAATCCGTTCGCGAGACATGGGAGTTTGAAGCCAAGGAATGGTTGAGAAGGCAAAAAATTTTTCGCAATTCTGCTGCTCCAAACGCTTAACCAGAATGGCCTAGGGAAAAAATACACATATCGTTGTAATCGGGCGAGTTTCTGCTTTCAGATGCAACAGGAATTTTTGGGTTAGGTCAGTCCGTTCGCGAGATATGGGAGTTTGACGCTAAGAAATGGTTGAGAAGACATCAAATTTTTCGCAATTCTGCTGCTCCAAACGCTTAACCAAAATGGCCTAGGGAAAAAATACACATACCGTTGTAATCGGGCGAGTTTCTACTTTCAGATGCAACAGGAATTTTTGGGTTAGGTCAGTCCGTTCGCGAGATATGGGAGTTTGACGCTAAGAAATGGTTGAGAAGACATCAAATTTTTCGCAATTCTGCTGCTCCAAACGCTTAACCAGAATGGCCTAGGGAAAAAATACACATACCGCTGTAATCGGGCGAGTTTCTACTTTCAGATGCAATAGGAATTTTTGGGTTAGGTCAATCCGTTCGCGAGATATGGGAGTTTGAAGCCAAGAAATGGTTGAGAAGGCGAAAAATTTTTCGCAATTCTGCTGCTCCAAACGCTTAACAAGAATGGCCTAGGGAAAAAATACACATACCGTTGTAATCGGGCGAGTTCCTACTTTCAGATGCAACAGGAATTTTTGGGTTAGGTCAATCCGTTCGCGAGGTATGGGAGTTTGAAGCCAAGAAATGGTTAAGAAGGCGAAAAATTTTTCGCAATTCTGCTGCTCCAAACGCTTAACAAGAATGGCCTAGGGTAAAAATACACATACCGCTGTAATCGGGCGAGTTTCTACTTTCAGACGCAACAGGAATTTTTGAGTTAGGTCAATCCGTTCGCGAGACATGGGAGTTTGAAGCCAAGGAATGGTTGAGAAGGCAAAAAATTTTTCGCAATTCTGCTGCTCCAAACGCTTAACAAGAATGGCCTAGGGAAAAAATACACATACCGCTGTAATCGGGCGAGTTTCTACTTTCAGATGCAACAGGAATTTTTGGGTTAGGTCAATCCGTTCGCGAGATATGGGAGTTTGACGCTAAGAAATGGTTGAGAAGACATCAAATTTTTCGCAATTCTGCTGCTCCAAACGCTTAACCAGAATGGCCTAGGGAAAAAATACACATACCGCTGTAATCGGGCGAGTTTCTACTTTCAGATACAATAGGAATTTTTGGGTTAGGTCAATCAGTTCGCGAGATATGGGAGTTTGAAGCCAAGAAATGGTTGAGGAGGCGAAAAATTTTTCGCAATTCTGCTGCTCCAAACGCTTAACAAGAATGGCCTAGGGTAAAAATACACATACCGCCGTAATCGGGCGAGTTTCTACTTTCAGACGCAACAGGAATTTTTGAGTTAGGTCAATCCGTTCGCGAGACATGGGAGTTTGAAGCCAAGGAATGGTTGAGAAGGCAAAAAATTTTTCGCAATTCTGCTGCTCCAAACGCTTAACCAGAATGGCCTAGGGAAAAAATACACATACCGTTGTAATCGGGCGAGTTTCTACTTTCAGATGCAACAGGAATTTTTGGGTTAGGTCAGTCCGTTCGCGAGATATGGGAGTTTGACGCTAAGAAATGGTTGAGAAGACATCAAATTTTTCGCAATTCTGCTGCTCCAAACGCTTAACCAGAATGGCCTAGGGAAAAAATACACATACCGCTGTAATCGGGCGAGTTTCTACTTTCAGATGCAATAGGAATTTTTGGGTTAGGTCAATCCGTTCGCGAGATATGGGAGTTTGAAGCCAAGAAATGGTTGAGAAGGCGAAAAATTTTTCGCAATTCTGCTGCTCCAAACGCTTAACAAGAATGGCCTAGGGAAAAAATACACATACCGTTGTAATCGGGCGAGTTCCTACTTTCAGATGCAACAGGAATTTTTGGGTTAGGTCAATCCGTTCGCGAGGTATGGGAGTTTGAAGCCAAGAAATGGTTGAGAAGGCGAAAAATTTTTCGCAATTCTGCTGCTCCAAACGCTTAACAAGAATGGCCTAGGGTAAAAATACACATACCGCTGTAATCGGGCGAGTTTCTACTTTCAGACGCAACAGGAATTTTTGAGTTAGGTCAATCCGTTCGCGAGACATGGGAGTTTGAAGCCAAGGAATGGTTGAGAAGGCAAAAAATTTTTCGCAATTCTGCTGCTCCAAACGCTTAACCAGAATGGCCTAGGGAAAAAATACACATATCGTTGTAATCGGGCGAGTTTCTGCTTTCAGATGCAACAGGAATTTTTGGGTTAGGTCAGTCCGTTCGCGAGATATGGGAGTTTGACGCTAAGAAATGGTTGAGAAGACATCAAATTTTTCGCAATTCTGCTGCTCCAAACGCTTAACCAAAATGGCCTAGGGAAAAAATACACATACCGCTGTAATCGGGCGAGTTTCTACTTTCAGATGCAACAGGAATTTTTGGGTTAGGTCAATCCGTTCGCGAGATATGGGAGTTTGAAGCCAAGAAATGGTTGAGAAGGCGAAAAATTTTTCGCAATTCTGCTGCTCCAAACGCTTAACAAGATTGGCCTAAGAAAAAATACACATACCGTTGTAATCGGGCGAGTTTCTACTTTCAGATGCAACAGGAATTTTTGGGTTAGGTCAATCCGTTCGCGAGATATGGGAGTTTGAAGCCAAGAAATGTTTGAGAAGGTGAAAAATTTTTCGCAATTCTGCTGCTCCAAACGCTTAACAAGAATGGCCTAGGGTAAAAATACACATACCGCTGTAATCGGGCGAGTTTCTACTTTCAGACGCAACAGGAATTTTTGAGTTAGGTCAATCCGTTCGCGAGATATGGGAGTTTGAAGCCAAGGAATGGTTGAGAAGGCAAAAAATTTTTCGCAATTCTGCTGCTCCAAACGCTTAACCAGAATGGCCTAGGGAAAAAATACACATACCGCTGTAATCGGGCGAGTTTCTACTTTCAGATACAATAGGAATTTTTGGGTTAGGTCATTCAGTTCGCGAGATATGGGAGTTTGAAGCCAAGAAATGGTTGGGAAGGCGAAAAATTTTTCGCAATTCTGCTGCTCCAAACGCTTAACAAGAATGGCCTAGGGTAAAAATACACATACCGCTGTAATCGGACGAGTTTCTACTTTCAGACGCAACAGGAATTTTTGAGTTAGGTCAATCCGTTCGCGAGACATGGGAGTTTGAAGCCAAGGAATGGTTGAGAAGGCAAAAAATTTTTCGCAATTCTGCTGCTCCAAACGCTTAACCAGAATGGCCTAGGAAAAAAATACACATACCGTTGCAATCGGGCGAGTTTCTACTTTCAGATGCAATAGGAATTTTTGGGTTAGGTCAATCCGTTCGCGAGATATGGGTGTTTGAAGCCAAGAAATGGTTGAGAAAGCGAAAAAATTTCGCAATTCTGCTGCTCCAAACGCTTAGCAAGAATGGCCTAGGGTAAAAATACACATACCGCTGTAATCGGGCGAGTTTCTACTTTCAGACGCAACAGGAATTTTTGAGTTAGGTCAATCCGTTCGCGAGATATGGGAGTTTGAAGCCAAGGAATGGTTGAGAAGGCAAAAAATTTTTCGCAATTCTGCTGCTCCAAACGCTTAACCAGAATGGCCTAGGGAAAAAATACAAATACCGTTGTAATCGGGCGAGTTTCTACTTTCAGATGCAATAGGAATTTTTGGGTTAGGTCAATCCGTTCGCGAGATATGGGAGTTTGAAGCCAAGAAATGGTTGAGAAAGCGAAAAATTTTTCGCAATTCTGCTGCTCCAAACGCTTAACAAGAATGGCCTAGGGTAAAAATACACATACCGCTGTAATCGGGCGAGTTTCTACTTTCAGAAGCAACAGGAATTTTTGAGTTAGGTCAATCCGTTCGCGAGACATGGGAGTTTGAAGCCAAGGAATGGTTGAGAAGGCAAAAAATTTTTCGCAATTCTGCTGCTCCAAACGCTTAACCAGAATGGCCTAGGGGAAAAATACACATACCGTTGTAAACGGGCGAGTTTCTACTTTCAGATGCAACAGGAATTTTCGTGTTAGGTCAGTCCGTTCGCGAGATATGGGAGTTTGACGCTAAGAAATGGTTGAGACGACATCAAATTTTTCGCAATTCTGCTGCTCCAAACGCTTAACCAGAATGGCCTAGGGAAAAAATACACATACCGCTGTAATCGGGCGGGTTTCTACTTTCAGATGCAATAGGAATTTTTGGGTTAGGTCAATCCGTTCGCGAGATATGGGAGTTTGAAGCCAAGAAATGGTTGAGAAGGCAAAAAATTTTTCGCAATTCTGCTGCTCCAAACGCTTAACCAGAATGGCCTAGGGAAAAAATACACATACCGCTGTAATCGGGCGAGGTTCTACTTTCAGATGCAATCGGAATTTTTGGGTTAGGTCAATCCGTTCGCGAGATATGGGAGTTTGAAGCCAAGAAATGGTTGAGAAGGCAACAAATTTTTCGCACTTCTGCTGCTCCAAACGCTTAACCAGAATGGCCTAGGGAAAAAATACACATACCGTTGTAATCGGGCGAGCTTCGACATTCAGAAGCAATAGGAATTTTTGGGTTAGGTCAATCCGTTCGCGAGATATGGGAGTTTGAAGCCAAGAAATGGTTGAGAAGGCAAAAAATTTTTCGCAATTCTGCTGCTCCAAACGCTTAACAAGAATGGCCTTGTGAAAAAATACACATACCGTTGTAATCGGGCGAGTTTCTACTTTCAGACGCTACAGGAATTTTTGGGTTAGGTCAATCCGTTCGCGAGATATGGGAGTTTGAAGCCAAGAAATGGTTGAGAAGGCAAAAAATTTTTCGCAATTCTGCTGCTCCAAACGCTTAACCAGAATGGCCTAGGGAAAAAATACATATACCGTTGTAATCGGGCGAGTTTCTATTTTCAGATGCAATAGGAATTTTTGGGTTAGGTCAATCCGTTCGCGAGATATGGGAGTTTGAAGCCAAGAAATGGTTGACAAGGCAAAAAATTTTTCGCAATTCTGCTGCTCCAAACGCTTAACCAGAATGGCCTAGGGAAAAAATACACATACCGCTGTAATCGGGCCAGTTTCTACTTTCAGATGCAACAGGAATTTTTGGGTTAGGTCAATCCGTTCGCGAGATATGGGAGTTTGAAGCCAAGGAATGGTTGAGAAGGCAAAAAATTTTTCGCAATTCTGCTGCTCCAAACGCTTAACCAGAATGGCCTAGTGAAAAAATACAAATACCGTTGTAATCGGGCGAGTTTCTACTTTCAGATGCAATAGGAATTTTTGGGTTAGGTCAATCCGTTCGCGAGATATGGGAGTTTGAAGCCAAGAAATGGTTGAGAAGGCGAAAAATTTTTCGCAATTCTGCTGCTCCAAACGCTTAACAAGAATGGCCTAGGGTAAAAATACACATACCGCTGTAATCGGGCGAGTTTCTACTTTCAGATGCAATAGGAATTTTTGGTTAGGTCAATCCGTTCGCGAGATATGGGAGTTTGAAGCCAAGAAATGGTTGAGAAGGCAAAAAATTTTTCGCAATTCTGCTGCTCCAAACGCTTAACCAGAATGGCCTAGGGAAAAAATACACATACCGTTGTAATCGGGCGAGCTTCGACATTCAGAAGCAATAGGAATTTTTGGGTTAGGTCAATCCGTTCGCGAGATATGGGAGTTTGAAGCCAAGAAATGGTTGAGAAGGCAAAAAATTTTTCGCAATTCTGCTGCTCCAAACGCTTAACAAGAATGGCCTTGTGAAAAAATACACATACCGTTGTAATCGGGCGAGTTTCTACTTTCAGACGCTACAGGAATTTTTGGGTTAGGTCAATCCGTTCGCGAGATATGGGAGTTTGAAGCCAAGAAATGGTTGAGAAGGCAAAAAATTTTTCGCAATTCTGCTGCTCCAAACGCTTAACCAGAATGGCCTAGGGAAAAAATACACATACCGTTGTAATCGGGCGAGTTTCTATTTTCGGATGCAATAGGAATTTTTGGGTTAGGTCAATCCGTTCGCGAGATATGGGAGTTTGAAGCCAAGAAATGGTTGAGAAGGCAAAGAATTTTTCGCAATTCTGCTGCTCCAAACGCTTAACCAGAATGGCCTAGGGAAAAAATACACATACCGTTGTAATCGCGCGAGTTTCTACTTTCAGACGCTACAGGAATTTTTGGGTTAGGTCAATCCGTTCGCGAGATATGGGAGTTTGAAGCCAAGAAATGGTTGAGAAGGCAAAAAATTTTTCGCAATTCTGCTGCTCCAAACGCTTAACCAGAATGGCCTAGGGAAAAAATACACATACAGTTGTAATCGGGCGAGTTTCTACTTTCAGATGCAATAGGAATTTTTGGGTTAGGTCAATCCGTTCGCGAGATATGGGAGTTTGAAGCTAAGAAATGGTTGAGAAGACAACAAATTTTTCGCAATTCTGCTGCTCCAAACGCTTAACCAGAATGGCCTAGGGAAAAAATACACATACCGTTGTAATCGGGCGAGTTTCGACTTTCAGAAGCAATAGGAATTTTTGGGTTAGGTCAATCCGTTCGCGAGATATGGGAGTTTGAAGCCAAGAAATGGTAGAGAAGGCAAAACATTTTTCGCAATTCTGCTGCTCCAAACGCTTAACAAGAATGGCCTAGTGAAAAAATACACATACCGTTGTAATCGGGCGAGTTTCTACTTTCAGATGCAACAGGAATTTTTGGGTTAGGTCAATCCGTTCGCGAGATATGGGAGTTTGAGGCTAAGAAATGGTTGAGAAGACAACAAATTTTTCGCAATTCTGCTGCTCCAAACGCTTAACCAGAATGGCCTAGGGAAAAAATACACATACCGTTGTAATCGGGCGAGTTTCTACTTTCAGACGCTACAGGAATTTTTGGGTTAGGTCAATCCGTTCGCGAGATATGGGAGTTTGAAGCCAAGAAATGGTTGAGAAGGCCAAAAATTTTTCGCAATTCTGCTGCTCCAAACGCTTAACCAGAATGGCCTAGGGAAAAAATACACATACCGTTGTAATCGGGCGAGTTTCTACTTTCAGACGCTACAGGAATTTTTGGGTTAGGTCAATCCGTTCGCGAGATATGGGAGTTTGAAGCCAAGAAATGGTTGAGAAGGCAAAAAATTTTTCGCAATTCTGCTGCTCCAAACGCTTAACCAGAATGGCCTAGGGAAAAAATACACATACCGTTGTAATCGGGCGAGTTTCTACTTTCAGATGCAACGGGAATTTTTGGGCTAGGTCAATCCGTTCGCGAGATATGGGAGTTTGACGCTAAGAAATGGTTGAGAAGGCGAAAAATTTTTGGCAATTCTGCTGCTCCAAACGCTTAACAAGAATGGCCTAGGGTAAAAATACACATACCGCTGTAATCGGGCGAGTTTCTACTTTCAGACGCTACAGGAATTTTTGGGTTAGGTCAATCCGTTCGCGAGATATGGGAGTTAGAAGCCAAGAAATGGTTGAGAAGGCAAAAAATTTTTCGCAATTCTGCTGCTCCAAACGCTTAACCAGAATGGCCTACGGAAAAAATACACATACCGTTGTAATCGGGCGAGTTTCTACTTTCAGACGCTACAGGAATTTTTGGGTTAGGTCAATCCGTTCGCGATATATGGGAGTTTGAAGCCAAGAAATGGTTGAGAAGGCAAAAAATTTTTCGCAATTCTGCTGCTCCAAACGCTTAACCAGAATGGCCTAGGGAAAAAATACACATACCGCTGTAATCGGGCGAGTTTCTACTTTCAGACGCAACAGGAATTTTTGAGTTAGGTCAATCCGTTCGCGAGATATGGGAGTTTGAAGCCAAGGAATGGTTGAGAAGGCAAAAAATTTTTCGCAATTCTGCTGCTCCAAACGCTTAACAAGAATGGCCTAGGGAAAAAATACACATACCGTTGTAATCGGGCGAGTTTCTACTTTCAGACGCAACAGGAATTTTTGAGTTAGGTCAATCCGTTCGCGAGATATGGGAGTTTGAAGCCAAGGAATGGTTGAGAAGGCAAAAAATTTTTCGCAATTCTGCTGCTCCAAACGCTTAACCAGAATGGCCTAGGGAAAAAATACACATACCGTTGTAATCGGGCGAGTTTCTACTTTCAGATGCAACGGGAATTTTTGGGTTAGGTCAATCCGTTCGCGAGATATGGGAGTTTGACGCTAAGAAATGGTTGAGAAGGCGAAAAATTTTTCGCAATTCTGCTGCTTCAAACGCTTAACAAGAATGGCCTAGGGTAAAAATACACATACCGCTGTAATCGGGCGAGTTTCTACTTTCAGACGCTACAGGAATTTTTGGGTTAGGTCAATCCGTTCGCGAGATATGGGAGTTTGAGGCTAAGAAATGGTTGAGAAGACAACAAATTTTTCGCAATTCTGCTGCTCCAAACGCTTAACCAGAATGGCCTAGGGAAAAAATACACATACCGTTGTAATCGGGCGAGTTTCTACTTTCAGACGCTACAGGAATTTTTGGGTTAGGTCAATCCGTTCGCGAGATATGGGAGTTTGAAGCCAAGAAATGGTTGAGAAGGCCAAAAATTTTTCGCAATTCTGCTGCTCCAAACGCTTAACCAGAATGGCCTAGGGAAAAAATACACATACCGTTGTAATCGGGCGAGTTTCTACTTTCAGACGCTACAGGAATTTTTGGGTTAGGTCAATCCGTTCGCGAGATATGGGAGTTTGAAGCCAAGAAATGGTTGAGAAGGCAAAAAATTTTTCGCAATTCTGCTGCTCCAAACGCTTAACCAGAATGGCCTAGGGAAAAAATACACATACCGTTGTAATCGGGCGAGTTTCTACTTTCAGATGCAACGGGAATTTTTGGGCTAGGTCAATCCGTTCGCGAGATATGGGAGTTTGACGCTAAGAAATGGTTGAGAAGGCGAAAAATTTTTGGCAATTCTGCTGCTCCAAACGCTTAACAAGAATGGCCTAGGGTAAAAATGCACATACCGCTGTAATCGGGCGAGTTTCTACTTTCAGACGCTACAGGAATTTTTGGGTTAGGTCAATCCGTTCGCGAGATATGGGAGTTAGAAGCCAAGAAATGGTTGAGAAGGCAAAAAATTTTTCGCAATTCTGCTGCTCCAAACGCTTAACCAGAATGGCCTACGGAAAAAATACACATACCGTTGTAATCGGGCGAGTTTCTACTTTCAGACGCTACAGGAATTTTTGGGTTAGGTCAATCCGTTCGCGATATATGGGAGTTTGAAGCCAAGAAATGGTTGAGAAGGCAAAAAATTTTTCGCAATTCTGCTGCTCCAAACGCTTAACCAGAATGGCCTAGGGAAAAAATACACATACCGCTGTAATCGGGCGAGTTTCTACTTTCAGACGCAACAGGAATTTTTGAGTTAGGTCAATCCGTTCGCGAGATATGGGAGTTTGAAGCCAAGGAATGGTTGAGAAGGCAAAAAATTTTTCGCAATTCTGCTGCTCCAAACGCTTAACAAGAATGGCCTAGGGAAAAAATACACATACCGTTGTAATCGGGCGAGTTTCTACTTTCAGACGCAACAGGAATTTTTGAGTTAGGTCAATCCGTTCGCGAGATATGGGAGTTTGAAGCCAAGGAATGGTTGAGAAGGCAAAAAATTTTTCGCAATTCTGCTGCTCCAAACGCTTAACCAGAATGGCCTAGGGAAAAAATACACATACCGTTGTAATCGGGCGAGTTTCTACTTTCAGATGCAACGGGAATTTTTGGGTTAGGTCAATCCGTTCGCGAGATATGGGAGTTTGACGCTAAGAAATGGTTGAGAAGGCGAAAAATTTTTCGCAATTCTGCTGCTTCAAACGCTTAACAAGAATGGCCTAGGGTAAAAATACACATACCGCTGTAATCGGGCGAGTTTCTACTTTCAGACGCTACAGGAATTTTTGGGTTATGTCAATCCGTTCGCGAGATATGGGAGTTTGAAGCCAAGCAATGGTTGAGAAGGCAAAAAATTTTTCGCAATTCTGCTGCTCCAAACGCTTAACCAGAATGGCCTAGGGAAAAAATACACATACCGTTGTAATCGGGCGAGTTTCTACTTTCAGATGCAATAGGAATTTTTGGGTTAGGTCAATCCGTTCGCGAGATATGGGAGTTTGAAGCCAAGAAATGGTTGAGAAGGCAAAAAATTTTTCGCAATTCTGCTGCTCCAAACGCTTAACCAGAATGGCCTAGGGAAAAAATACACATACCGCTGTAATCGGGCGAGTCTCTACTTCCAGACGCTACAGGAATTTTTGGGTTAGGTCAATCCGTTCGCGAGATATGGGAGTTTGAAGCCAAGAAATGGTTGAGAAGGCAAAAAATTTTTCGCAATTCTGCTGCTCCAAAAGCTTAACAAGAATGGCCTAGGGAAAAAATACACATACCGTTGTAATCGGGCGAGTTTCTACTTTCAGATGCAACAGGAATTTTTGGGTTAGGTCAATCCGTTCGCGAGATATGGGAGTTTGAAGCTAAGAAATGGTTGAGAAGACAACAAATTTTTCGCAATTCTGCTGCTCCAAACGCTTAACCAGAATGGCCTAGGGAAAAAATACACATACCGTTGTAATCGGGCGAGTTTCTACTTTCAGACGCTACAGGAATTTTTGGGTTTGGTCAATCCGTTCGCGAGATATGGGAGTTTGAAGCCAGGAAATGGTTGAGAAGGCAAGAAATTTTTCGCAATTCTGCTGCTCCAAACGCTTAACCAGAATGGCCTAGGGAAAAAATACACATACCGTTGTAATCGGGCGAGTTTCTACTTTCAGACGCAACAGGAATTTTTGAGTTAGGTCAATCCGTTCGCGAGATATGGGAGTTTGAAGCCAAGGAATGGTTGAGAAGGCAAAAAATTTTTCGCAATTCTGCTGCTCCAAACGCTTAACCAGAATGGCCTAGGGAAAAAATACACATACCGTTGTAATCGGGCGAGTTTCTACATTCAGATGCAACGGGAATTTTTGGGTTAGGTCAATCCGTTCGCGAGAAATGGGAGTTTGACGCTAAGAAATGGTTGAGAAGACAACAAATTTTTCGCAATTCTGCTGCTCCAAACGCTTAACCAGAATGGCCTAGGGAAAAAATACACATACCGTTGTAATCGGGCGAGTTTCTACTTTCAGATGCAACGGGAATTTTTGGGTTAGGTCAATCCGTTCGCGAGATATGGGAGTTTGCCGCTAAGAAATGGTTGAGAAGGCGAAAAATTTTTCGCAATTCTGCTGCTTCAAACGCTTAACAAGAATGGCCTAGGGTAAAAATACACAAACCACTGTAATCGGGCGAGTTTCTACTTTCAGACGCTAGAGGAATTTTTGGGTTAGGTCAATCCGTTCGCGAGATATGGGAGTTTGAAGCCAAGAAATGGTTGAGAAGGCAAAAAATTTTTCGCAATTCTGCTGCTCCAAACGCTTAACCAGAATGGCCTAGGGAAAAAATACACATACCGTTGTAATCGGGCGAGTTTCTACTTTCAGATGCAATAGGAATTTTTGGGTTAGGTCAATCCGTTCGCGATATATGGGAGTTTGAAGCCAAGAAATGGTTGAGAAGGCAAAAAATTTTTCGCAATTCTGCTGCTCCAAACGCTTAACCAGAATGGCCTAGGGAAAAAATACACATACCGCTGTAATCGGGCGAGTTTCTACTTTCAGACGCAACAGGAATTTTTGAGTTAGGTCAATCCGTTCGCGAGATATGGGAGTTTGAAGCCAAGGAATGGTTGAGAAGGCAAAAAATTTTTCGCAATTCTGCTGCTCCAAACGCTTAACAAGAATGGCCTAGGGAAAAAATACACATACCGTTGTAATCGGGCGAGTTTCTACTTTCAGACGCAACAGGAATTTTTGAGTTAGGTCAATCCGTTCGCGAGATATGGGAGTTTGAAGCCAAGGAATGGTTGAGAAGGCAAAAAATTTTTCGCAATTCTGCTGCTCCAAACGCTTAACCAGAATGGCCTAGGGAAAAAATACACATACCGTTGTAATCGGGCGAGTTTCTACTTTCAGATGCAACGGGAATTTTTGGGTTAGGTCAATCCGTTCGCGAGATATGGGAGTTTGACGCTAAGAAATGGTTGAGAAGGCGAAAAATTTTTCGCAATTCTGCTGCTTCAAACGCTTAACAAGAATGGCCTAGGGTAAAAATACACATACCGCTGTAATCGGGCGAGTTTCTACTTTCAGACGCTACAGGAATTTTTGGGTTATGTCAATCCGTTCGCGAGATATGGGAGTTTGAAGCCAAGCAATGGTTGAGAAGGCAAAAAATTTTTCGCAATTCTGCTGCTCCAAACGCTTAACCAGAATGGCCTAGGGAAAAAATACACATACCGTTGTAATCGGGCGAGTTTCTACTTTCAGATGCAATAGGAATTTTTGGGTTAGGTCAATCCGTTCGCGAGATATGGGAGTTTGAAGCCAAGAAATGGTTGAGAAGGCAAAAAATTTTTCGCAATTCTGCTGCTCCAAACGCTTAACCAGAATGGCCTAGGGAAAAAATACACATACCGCTGTAATCGGGCGAGTCTCTACTTCCAGACGCTACAGGAATTTTTGGGTTAGGTCAATCCGTTCGCGAGATATGGGAGTTTGAAGCCAAGAAATGGTTGAGAAGGCAAAAAATTTTTCGCAATTCTGCTGCTCCAAAAGCTTAACAAGAATGGCCTAGGGAAAAAATACACATACCGTTGTAATCGGGCGAGTTTCTACTTTCAGATGCAACAGGAATTTTTGGGTTAGGTCAATCCGTTCGCGAGATATGGGAGTTTGAAGCTAAGAAATGGTTGAGAAGACAACAAATTTTTCGCAATTCTGCTGCTCCAAACGCTTAACCAGAATGGCCTAGGGAAAAAATACACATACCGTTGTAATCGGGCGAGTTTCTACTTTCAGACGCTACAGGAATTTTTGGGTTTGGTCAATCCGTTCGCGAGATATGGGAGTTTGAAGCCAGGAAATGGTTGAGAAGGCAAGAAATTTTTCGCAATTCTGCTGCTCCAAACGCTTAACCAGAATGGCCTAGGGAAAAAATACACATACCGTTGTAATCGGGCGAGTTTCTACTTTCAGACGCAACAGGAATTTTTGAGTTAGGTCAATCCGTTCGCGAGATATGGGAGTTTGAAGCCAAGGAATGGTTGAGAAGGCAAAAAATTTTTCGCAATTCTGCTGCTCCAAACGCTTAACCAGAATGGCCTAGGGAAAAAATACACATACCGTTGTAATCGGGCGAGTTTCTACATTCAGATGCAACGGGAATTTTTGGGTTAGGTCAATCCGTTCGCGAGAAATGGGAGTTTGACGCTAAGAAATGGTTGAGAAGACAACAAATTTTTCGCAATTCTGCTGCTCCAAACGCTTAACCAGAATGGCCTAGGGAAAAAATACACATACCGTTGTAATCGGGCGAGTTTCTACTTTCAGATGCAACGGGAATTTTTGGGTTAGGTCAATCCGTTCGCGAGATATGGGAGTTTGCCGCTAAGAAATGGTTGAGAAGGCGAAAAATTTTTCGCAATTCTGCTGCTTCAAACGCTTAACAAGAATGGCCTAGGGTAAAAATACACAAACCACTGTAATCGGGCGAGTTTCTACTTTCAGACGCTAGAGGAATTTTTGGGTTAGGTCAATCCGTTCGCGAGATATGGGAGTTTGAAGCCAAGAAATGGTTGAGAAGGCAAAAAATTTTTCGCAATTCTGCTGCTCCAAACGCTTAACCAGAATGGCCTAGGGAAAAAATACACATACCGTTGTAATCGGGCGAGTTTCTACTTTCAGATGCAATAGGAATTTTTGGGTTAGGTCAATCCGTTCGCGAGATATGGGAGTTTGAAGCCAAGAAATGGTTGAGAAGGCAAAAAATTTTTCGCAATTCTGCTGCTCCAAACGCTTAACCAGAATGGCCTAGGGAAAAAATACACATACCGCTGTAATCGGGCGAGTGTCTACTTTCAGATGCAACAGGAATTTTTGGTTTAAGTCAATCCGTTCGCGAGATATGGGAGTTTGAAGCTAAGAAATGGTTGAGAAGACAACAAATTTTTCGCAATTCTGCTGCTCCAAACGCTTAACCAGAATGGCCTAGGGAAAAAATACACATACCGTTGTAATCGGGCGAGTTTCTACTTTCAGACGCTACAGGAATATTTGGGTTTGGTCAGTCCGTTCGCGAGATATGGGAGTTTGAATCCAAGGAATGGTTGAGAAGGCAAAAAATTTTTCGCAATTCTGCTGCTCCAAACGCTTAACCAGAATGGCCTAGGGAAAAAATACACATACCGTTGTAATCGGGCGAGTTTCTACTTTCAGATGCAACGGGAATTTTTGGGTTAGGTCAATCCGTTCGCGAGATATGGGAGTTTGACGCTAAGAAATGGTTGAGAAGACAACAAATTTTTCGCAATTCTGCTGCTCCAAACGCTTAACCAGAATGGCCTAGGGAAAAAATACACATACCGTTGTAATCGGGCGAGTTTCTACTTTCAGATGCAACGGGAATTTTTGGGTTAGGTCAATCCGTTCGCGAGATATGGGAGTTTGACGCTAAGAAATGGTTGAGAAGGCGAAAAATTTTTCGCAATTCTGCTGCTTCAAACGCTTAACAAGAATGGCCTAGGGTAAAAATACACATACCGCTGTAATCGGGCGAGTTTCTACTTTCAGACGCTAGAGGAATTTTTGGGTTAGGTCAATCCGTTCGCGAGATATGGGAGTTTGAAGCCAAGAAATGGTTGAGAAGGCAAAAAATTTTTCGCAATTCTGCTGCTCCAAACGCTTAACCAGAATGGCCTAGGGAAAAAATACACATACCGTTGTAATCGGGCGAGTTTCTACTTTCAGATGCAATAGGAATTTTTGGGTTAGGTCAATCCGTTCGCGAGATATGGGAGTTTGAAGCCAAGAAATGGTTGAGAAGGCAAAAAATTTTTCGCAATTCTGCTGCTCCAAACGCTTAACCAGAATGGCCTAGGGAAAAAATACACATACCGCTGTAATCGGGCGAGTTTCTACTTTCAGACGCTACAGGAATTTTTGGGTTTGGTCAATCCGTTCGCGAGATATGGGAGTTTGAAGCCAAGGAATGGTTGAGAAGGCAAAAAAGTTTTCGCAATTCTGCTGCTCCAAACGCTTAACCAGAATGGCCTAGGGAAAAAATACACATACCGTTGTAATCGGGCGAGTTTCTACTTTCAGATGCAACGGGAATTTTTGGGTTAGGTCAATCCGTTCGCGAGATATGGGAGTTTGACTCTAAGAAATGGTTGAGAAGACAACAAATTTTTCGCAATTCTGCTGCTCCAAACGCTTAACCAGAATGGCCTAGGGAAAAAATACACATACCGTTGTAATCGGGCGAGTTTCTACTTTCAGACGCTACAGGAATTTTTGGGTTTGGTCAATCCGTTCGCGAGATATGGGAGTTTGAAGCCAAGGAATGGTTGAGAAGGCAAAAAATTTTTCGCAATTCTGCTGCTCCAAACGCTTAACCAGAATGGCCTAGGGAAAAAATACACATACCGTTGTAATCGGGCGAGTTTCTACTTTCAGATGCAATAGGAATTTTTGGGTTAGGTCAATCCGTTCGCGAGATATGGGAGTTTGAAGCCAAGAAATGGTTGAGAAGGCAAAAAATTTTTCGCAATTCTGCTGCTCCAAACGCTTAACCAGAATGGCCTAGGGAAAAAATACACATACCGCTGTAATCGGGCGAGTGTCTACTTTCAGATGCAACAGGAATTTTTGGTTTAAGTCAATCCGTTCGCGAGATATGGGAGTTTGAAGCTAAGAAATGGTTGAGAAGACAACAAATTTTTCGCAATTCTGCTGCTCCAAACGCTTAACCAGAATGGCCTAGGGAAAAAATACACATACCGTTGTAATCGGGCGAGTTTCTACTTTCAGACGCTACAGGAATTTTTGGGTTTGGTCAATCCGTTCGCGAGATATGGGAGTTTGAAGCCAAGGAATGGTTGAGAAGGCAAAAAATTTTTCGCAATTCTGCTGCTCCAAACGCTTAACCAGAATGGCCTAGGGAAAAAATACACATACCGTTGTAATCGGGCGAGTTTCTACTTTCAGACGCAACAGGAATTTTTGAGTTAGGTCAATCCGTTCGCGAGATATGGGAGTTTGAAGCCAAGGAATGGTTGAGAAGGCAAAAAATTTTTCGCAATTCTGCTGCTCCAAACGCTTAACCAGAATGGCCTAGGGAAAAAATACACATACCGTTGTAATCGGGCGAGTTTCTACTTTCAGATGCAACGGGAATTTTTGGGTTAGGTCAATCCGTTCGCGAGATATGGGAGTTTGACGCTAAGAAATGGTTGAGAAGACAACAAATTTTTCGCAATTCTGCTGCTCCAAACGCTTAACCAGAATGGCCTAGGGAAAAAATACACATACCGTTGTAATCGGGCGAGTTTCTACTTTCAGATGCAACGGGAATTTTTGGGTTAGGTCAATCCGTTCGCGAAATATGGGAGTTTGACGCTAAGAAATGGTTGAGAAGGCGAAAAATTTTTCGCAATTCTGCTGCTTCAAACGCTTAACAAGAATGGCCTATGGTAAAAATACACAAACCGCTGTAATCGGGCGAGATTCTACTTTCAGACGCTAGAGGAATTTTTGGGTTAGGTCAATCCGTTCGCGAGATATGGGAGTTTGAAGCCAAGAAATGGTTGAGAAGGCAAAAAATTTTTCGCAATTCTGCTGCTCCAAACGCTTAACCAGAATGGCCTAGGGAAAAAATACACATACCGTTGTAATCGGGCGAGTTTCTACTTTCAGATGCAATAGGAATTTTTGGGTTAGGTCAATCCGTTCGCGAGATATGGGAGTTTGAAGCCAAGAAATGGTTGAGAAGGCAAAAAATTTTTCGCAATTCTGCTGCTCCAAACGCTTAACCAGAATGGCCTAGGGAAAAAGTACACATACCGCTGTAATCGGGCGAGTGTCTACTTTCAGATGCAACAGGAATTTTTGGTTTAAGTCAATCCGTTCGCGAGATATGGGAGTTTGAAGCTAAGAAATGGTTGAGAAGACAACAAATTTTTCGCAATTCAGCTGCTCCAAACGCTTAACCAGAATGGCCTAGGGAAAAAATACACATACCGTTGTAATCGGGCGAGTTTCTACTTTCAGACGCTACAGGAATTTTTGGGTTTGGTCAATCCGTTCGCGAGATATGGGAGTTTGAAGCCAAGGAATGGTTGAGAAGGCAAAAAATTTTTCGCAATTCTGCTGCTCCAAACGCTTAACCAGAATGGCCTAGGGAAAAAATACACATACCGTTGTAATCGGGCGAGTTTCTACTTTCAGATGCAACGGGAATTTTTGGGTTAGGTCAATCCGTTCGCCAGATATGGGAGTTTGACGCTAAGAAATGGTTGAGAAGACAACAAATTTTTCGCAATTCTGCTGCTCCAAACGCTTAACCAGAATGGCCTAGGGAAAAAATACACATACCGTTGTAATCGGGCGAGTTTCTACTTTCAGATGCAACGGGAATTTTTGGGTTAGGTCAATCCGTTCGCGAGATATGGGAGTTTGACGCTAAGAAATGGTTGAGAAGGCGAAAAATTATTCGCAATTCTGCTGCTTCAAACGCTTAACAAGAATGGCCTAGGGTAAAAATACACATACCGCTGTAATCGGGCGAGTTTCTACTTTCAGACGCTAGAGGAATTTTTGGGTTAGGTCAATCCGTTCGCGAGATATGGGAGTTTGAAGCCAAGAAATGGTTGAGAAGGCAAAAAATTTTTCGCAATTCTGCTGCTCCAAACGCTTAACCAGAATGGCCTAGGGAAAAAATACACATACCGTTGTAATCGGGCGAGTTTCTACTTTCAGATGCAATAGGAATTTTTGGGTTAGGTCAATCCGTTCGCGAGATATGGGAGTTTGAAGCCAAGAAATGGTTGAGAAGGCAAAAAATTTTTCGCAATTCTGCTGCCCCAAACGCTTAACCAGAATGGCCTAGGGAAAAAATACACATACCGTTGTAATCGGGCGAGTTTCTACTTTCAGATGCAACGGGAATTTTTGGGTTAGGTCAATCCGTTCGCGAGATATGGGAGTTTGACTCTAAGAAATGGTTGAGAAGACAACAAATTTTTCGCAATTCTGCTGCTCCAAACGCTTAACCAGAATGGCCTAGGGAAAAAATACACATACCGTTGTAATCGGGCGAGTTTCTACTTTCAGATGCAACAGGAATTTTTGAGTTAGGTCAATCCGTTCGCGAGATATGGGAGTTTGAAGCCAAGGAATGGTTGAGAAGGCAAAAAATTTTTCGCAATTCTGCTGCTCCAAACGCTTAACCAGGATGGCCTAGGGAAAAAATACACATACCGTTGTAATCGGGCGAGTTTCTACTTTCAGATGCAACGGGAATTTTTGGGTTAGGTCAATCCGTTCGCGAGATATGGGAGTTTGACGCTAAGAAATGGTTGAGAAGACAACAAATTTTTCGCAATTCTGCTGCTCCAAACGCTTAACCAGAATGGCCTAGGGAAAAAATAACATACCGTTGTAATCGGGCGAGTATCTACTTTCAGATGCAATAGGAATTTTTGGGTTAGGTCAATCCGTTCGCGAGATATGGGAGTTTGAATCCAAGAAATGGTTGAGAAGGCAAAAATTTTTTCGCAATTCTGCTGCTCCAAACGCTTAACAAGGATGGCCTAGGGAAAAAATACACATACCGTTGTAATCGGGCGAGTTTCTACTTTCAGATGCAACAGGAATTTTTGGGTTAGGTCCATCCGTTCGCGAGATATGGGAGTTTGAAGCTAAGAAATGGTTGAGAAGACAACAAATTTTTCGCACTTCTGCTGCTCCAAACGCTTAACCAGAATGGCCTAGGGAAAAAATACACATACCGTTGTAATCGGGCGAGTTTCTACTTTCAGATGCAATTGGAATTTTTGGGTTAGGTCAATCCGTTCGCGAGATATAGGAGTTTGAAGCCAAGAAATGGTTGAGAAGGCAAAAAATTTTTCGCAATTCTGCTGCTCCAAACGCTTAACCAGAATGGCCTAGGGAAAAAATACACATACAGTTGTAATCGGGCGAGTTTCTACTTTCAGATGCAATAGGAATTTTTGGGTTAGGTCAATCCGTTCGCGAGATATGGGAGTTTGAAGCTAAGAAATGGTTGAGAAGACAACAAATTTTTCGCAATTCTGCTGCTCCAAACGCTTAACCAGAATGGCCTAGGGAAAAAATATACATACCGTTGTAATCGGGCGAGTTTCTACTTTCAGAGGCAATAGGAATTTTTGGGTTAGGTCAATCCGTTCGCGAGATATGGGAGTTTGAAGCTAAGAAATGGTTGAGAAGGCAAAAAATTTTTCGCAATTCTGCTGCTCCAAACGCTTAACCAGAATGGCCTGGGGAAAAAATACACATACCGTTGTAATCCGGCGAGTTTCTACTTTCAGATGCAATAGGAATTTTTGGGTTAGGTCAATCCGTTCGCGAGATATAGGAGTTTGAATCTAAGAAATGGTTGAGAAGACAACAAATTTTTCGCAATTCTGCTGCTCCAAACGCTTAACCAGAATGGCCTAGGGAAAAAATACACATACCGTTGTAATCGGGCGAGTTTCTACTTTCAGATGCAATAGGAATTTTTGGGTTAGGTCAATCCGTTCGCGAGATATGGGAGTTTGAAGCTAAGAAATGGTTGAGAAGACAACAAATTTTTCGCAATTCTGCTGCTCCAAACGCTTAACCAGAATGGCCTAGGGAAAAAATACACACACCTTTGTAATCGGGCGAGTTTCTACTTTCAGACGCTACAGGAATTTTTGGGTTAGGTCAATCCGTTCGCAAGATATGGGAGTTTGAAGCCTAGAAATGGTTGAGAAAGCAAAAAATTTTTCGCAATTCTGCTGCTCCAAACGCTTAACCAGAATGGCCTAGGGAAAAAATACACATACCGCTGTAATCGGGCGAGTTTCTACTTTCAGACGCAACAGGAATTTTTGAGTTAGGTCAATCCGTTCGCGAGATATGGGAGTTTGAAGCCAAGGAATGGTTGAGAAGGCAAAAAATTTTTCGCAATTCTGCTGCTCCTAACGCTTAACCAGAATGGCCTAGGGAAAAAATACGCATACCGCTGTAATCGGGCGAGTCTCTACTTTCAGATGCAACAGGAATTTTTGGGTTAGGTCATTCCGTTCGCGAGATATGGGAGTTTGAAGCCAGGGAATGGTTGAGAAGGCAAAAAATTTATCGCAATTCTGCTGCTCCAAACGCTTAACCAGAATGGCCTAGGGAAAAAATACACATACCGCTGTAATCGGGCGAGTTTCTACTTTCAGACGCTAGAGGAATTTTTGGGTTAGGTCAATCCGTTCGCGAGATATGGGAGTTTGAAGCCAAGAAATGGTTGAGAAGGCAAAAAATTTTTCGCAATTCTGCTGCTCCAAACGCTTAACCAGAATGGCCTAGGGAAAAAATACACATACCGTTGTAATCGGGCGAGTTTCTACTTTCAGATGCAATAGGAATTTTTGGGTTAGGTCAATCCGTTCGCGAGATATGGGAGTTTGAAGCCAAGAAATGGTTGAGAAGGCAAAAAATTTTTCGCAATTCTGCTGCTCCAAACGCTTAACCAGAATGGCCTAGGAAAAAAATACACATACCGTTGTAATCGGGCGAGTTTCGACTTTCAGAAGCAATAGGAATTTTTGGGTTAGGTCAATCCGTTCGCGAGATATGGGAGTTTGAAGCCAAGAAATGGTTGAGAAGGCGAAAAATTTTTCGCAATTCTGCTGCTCCAAACGCTTAACCAGAATGGCCTAGGGAAAAAATACACATACCGTTGTCATCGGGCGAGTTTCTACTTTCAGATGCAACGGGAATTTTTGGGTTAGGTCAATCCGTTCGCGAGATATGGGAGTTTGACGCTAAGAAATGGTTGAGAAGACAACAAATTTTTCGCAATTCTGCTGCTCCAAACGCTTAACCAGAATGGCCTAGGGAAAAAATACACATACCGTTGTAATCGGGCGAGTTTCTACTTTCAGATGCAACAGGAATTTTTGAGTTAGGTCAATCCGTTCGCGAGATATGGGAGTTTGAAGCCAAGGAATGGTTGAGAAGGCAAAAAATTTTTCGCAATTCTGCTGCTCCAAACGCTTAACCAGAATGGCCTAGGGAAAAAATACACATACCGTTGTAATCGGGCGAGTTTCTACTTTCAGATGCAACGGGAATTTTTGGGTTAGGTCAATCCGTTCGCGAGATATGGGAGTTTGACGCTAAGAAATGGTTGAGAAGACAACAAATTTTTCGCAATTCTGCTGCTCCAAACGCTTAACCAGAATGGCCTAGGGAAAAAATAACATACCGTTGTAATCGGGCGAGTATCTACTTTCAGATGCAATAGGAATTTTTGGGTTAGGTCAATCCGTTCGCGAGATATGGGAGTTTGAAGCCAAGAAATGGTTGAGAAGGCAAAAATTTTTTCGCAATTCTGCTGCTCCAAACGCTTAACAAGGATGGCCTAGGGAAAAAATACACATACCGTTGTAATCGGGCGAGTTTCTACTTTCAGATGCAACAGGAATTTTTGGGTTAGGTCCATCCGTTCGCGAGATATGGGAGTTTGAAGCTAAGAAATGGTTGAGAAGACAACAAATTTTTCGCACTTCTGCTGCTCCAAACGCTTAACCAGAATGGCCTAGGGAAAAAATACACATACCGTTGTAATCGGGCGAGTTTCTACTTTCAGATACAATTGGAATTTTTGGGTTAGGTCAATCCGTTCGCGAGATATAGGAGTTTGAAGCCAAGAAATGGTTGAGAAGGCAAACAATTTTTCGCAATTCTGCTGCTCCAAACGCTTAACCAGAATGGCCTAGGGAAAAAATACACATACAGTTGTAATCGGGCGAGTTTCTACTTTCAGATGCAATAGGAATTTTTGGGTTAGGTCAATCCGTTCGCGAGATATGGGAGTTTGAAGCTAAGAAATGGTTGAGAAGACAACAAATTTTTCGCAATTCTGCTGCTCCAAACGCTTAACCAGAATGGCCTAGGGAAAAAATACACATACCGTTGTAATCGGGCGAGTTTCTACTTTCAGATGCAATAGGAATTTTTGGGTTAGGTCAATCCGTTCGCGAGATATGGGAGTTTGAAGCTAAGAAATGGTTGAGAAGGCAAAAAATTTTTCGCAATTCTGCTGCTCCAAACGCTTAACCAGAATGGCCTAGGGAAAAAATACACATACCGTTGTAATCGGGCGAGTTTCTACTTTCAGATGCAATAGGAATTTTTGGGTTAGGTCAATCCGTTCGCGAGATATAGGAGTTTGAAGCTAAGAAATGGTTGAGAAGACAACAAATTTTTCGCAATTCTGCTGCTCCAAACCCTTAACCAGAATGGCCTAGGGAAAAAATACACATACCGCTGTAATCGAGCGAGTTTCTACTTTCAGACGCAACAGGAATTTTTGAGTTAGGTCAATCCGTTCGCGAGATATGGGAGTTTGAAGCCAAGGAATGGTTGAGAAGGCAAAAAATTTTTCGCAATTCTGCTGCTCCAAACGCTTAACCAGAATGGCCTAGGGAAAAAATACACATACCGCTGTAATCGGGCGAGTCTCTACTTTCAGATGCAACAGGAATTTTTGGGTTAGTTCATTCCGTTCGCGAGATATGGGAGTTTGAAGCCAAGGAATGGTTGAGAAGGCAAAAAATTTTTCGCAATTCTGCTGCTCCAAACGCTTAACCAGAATGGCCTAGGGAAAAAATACACATACCGCTGTAATCGGGCGAGTTTCTACTTTCAGACGCTAGAGGAATTTTTGGGTTAGGTCAATCCGTTCGCGAGATATGGGAGTTTGAAGCCAAGAAATGGTTGAGAAGGCAAAAAATTTTTCGCAATTCTGCTGCTCCAAACGCTTAACCAGAATGGCCTAGGGAAAAAATACACATACCGTTGTAATCGGGCGAGTTTCTACTTTCAGATGCAATAGGAATTTTTGGGTTAGTTCAATCCGTTCGCGAGATATGGGAGTTTGAAGCCAAGAAATGGTTGAGAAGGCAAAAAATTTTTCGCAATTCTGCTGCTCCAAACGCTTAACCAGAATGGCCTAGGGAAAAAATACACATACCGCTGTAATCGGGCGAGTGTCTACTTTCAGATGCAACAGGAATTTTTGGTTTAAGTCAATCCGTTCGCGAGATATGGGAGTTTGAAGCTAAGAAATGGCTGAGAAGACAACAACTTTTTCGCACTTCTGCTGCTCCAAACGCTTAACCAGAATGGCCTAGGGAAAAAATACACATACCGTTGTAATCGGGCGAGTTTCTACTTTCAGACGCTACAGGAATTTTTGGGTTTGGTCAATCCGTTCGCGAGATATGGGAGTTTGACGCTAAGAAATGGTTGAGAAGACAACAAATTTTTCGCAATTCTGCTGCTCCAAACGCTTAACCAGAATGGCCTAGGGTAAAAATACACATACCGTTGTAATCGGGCGAGTTTCTACTTTCAGATGCAACAGGAATTTTTGAGTTAGGTCAATCCGTTCGCGAGATATGGGAGTTTGAAGCCTAGAAATGGTTGAGAAAGCAAAAAATTTTTCGCAATTCTGCTGCTCCAAACGCTTAACCAGAATGGCCTAGGGAAAAAATACACATACCGCTGTAATCGGGCGAGTTTCTACTTTCAGACGCAACAGGAATTTTTGAGTTAGGTCAATCCGTTCGCGAGATATGGGAGTTTGAAGCCAAGGAATGGTTGAGAAGGCAAAAAATTTTTCGCAATTCTGCTGCTCCAAACGCTTAACCAGAATGGCCTAGGGAAAAAATACGCATACCGCTGTAATCGGGCGAGTCTCTACTTTCAGATGCAACAGGAATTTTTGGGTTAGGTCATTCCGTTCGCGAGATATGGGAGTTTGAAGCCAGGGAATGGTTGAGAAGGCAAAAAATTTATCGCAATTCTGCTGCTCCAAACGCTTAACCAGAATGGCCTAGGGAAAAAATACACATACCGCTGTAATCGGGCGAGTTTCTACTTTCAGACGCTAGAGGAATTTTTGGGTTAGGTCAATCCGTTCGCGAGATATGGGAGTTTGAAGCCAAGAAATGGTTGAGAAGGCAAAAAATTTTTCGCAATTCTGCTGCTCCAAACGCTTAACCAGAATGGCCTAGGGAAAAAATACACATACCGTTGTAATCGGGCGAGTTTCTACTTTCAGATGCAATAGGAATTTTTGGGTTAGGTCAATCCGTTCGCGAGATATGGGAGTTTGAAGCCAAGAAATGGTTGAGAAGGCAAAAAATTTTTCGCAATTCTGCTGCTCCAAACGCTTAACCAGAATGGCCTAGGAAAAAAATACACATACCGTTGTAATCGGGCGAGTTTCGACTTTCAGAAGCAATAGGAATTTTTGGGTTAGGTCAATCCGTTCGCGAGATATGGGAGTTTGAAGCCAAGAAATGGTTGAGAAGGCGAAAAATTTTTCGCAATTCTGCTGCTCCAAACGCTTAACCAGAATGGCCTAGGGAAAAAATACACATACCGTTGTCATCGGGCGAGTTTCTACTTTCAGATGCAACGGGAATTTTTGGGTTAGGTCAATCCGTTCGCGAGATATGGGAGTTTGACGCTAAGAAATGGTTGAGAAGACAACAAATTTTTCGCAATTCTGCTGCTCCAAACGCTTAACCAGAATGGCCTAGGGAAAAAATACACATACCGTTGTAATCGGGCGAGTTTCTACTTTCAGATGCAACGGGAATTTTTGGGTTAGGTCAATCCGTTCGCGAGATATGGGAGTTTGACGCTAAGAAATGGTTGAGAAGACAACAAATTTTTCGCAATTCTGCTGCTCCAAACGCTTAACCAGAATGGCCTAGGGAAAAAATAACATACCGTTGTAATCGGGCGAGTATCTACTTTCAGATGCAATAGGAATTTTTGGGTTAGGTCAATCCGTTCGCGAGATATGGGAGTTTGAAGCCAAGAAATGGTTGAGAAGGCAAAAATTTTTTCGCAATTCTGCTGCTCCAAACGCTTAACAAGGATGGCCTAGGGAAAAAATACACATACCGTTGTAATCGGGCGAGTTTCTACTTTCAGATGCAACAGGAATTTTTGGGTTAGGTCCATCCGTTCGCGAGATATGGGAGTTTGAAGCTAAGAAATGGTTGAGAAGACAACAAATTTTTCGCACTTCTGCTGCTCCAAACGCTTAACCAGAATGGCCTAGGGAAAAAATACACATACCGTTGTAATCGGGCGAGTTTCTACTTTCAGATACAATTGGAATTTTTGGGTTAGGTCAATCCGTTCGCGAGATATAGGAGTTTGAAGCCAAGAAATGGTTGAGAAGGCAAACAATTTTTCGCAATTCTGCTGCTCCAAACGCTTAACCAGAATGGCCTAGGGAAAAAATACACATACAGTTGTAATCGGGCGAGTTTCTACTTTCAGATGCAATAGGAATTTTTGGGTTAGGTCAATCCGTTCGCGAGATATGGGAGTTTGAAGCTAAGAAATGGTTGAGAAGACAACAAATTTTTCGCAATTCTGCTGCTCCAAACGCTTAACCAGAATGGCCTAGGGAAAAAATACACATACCGTTGTAATCGGGCGAGTTTCTACTTTCAGATGCAATAGGAATTTTTGGGTTAGGTCAATCCGTTCGCGAGATATGGGAGTTTGAAGCTAAGAAATGGTTGAGAAGGCAAAAAATTTTTCGCAATTCTGCTGCTCCAAACGCTTAACCAGAATGGCCTAGGGAAAAAATACACATACCGTTGTAATCGGGCGAGTTTCTACTTTCAGATGCAATAGGAATTTTTGGGTTAGGTCAATCCGTTCGCGAGATATAGGAGTTTGAAGCTAAGAAATGGTTGAGAAGACAACAAATTTTTCGCAATTCTGCTGCTCCAAACGCTTAACCAGAATGGCCTAGGGAAAAAATACACATACCGCTGTAATCGAGCGAGTTTCTACTTTCAGACGCAACAGGAATTTTTGAGTTAGGTCAATCCGTTCGCGAGATATGGGAGTTTGAAGCCAAGGAATGGTTGAGAAGGCAAAAAATTTTTCGCAATTCTGCTGCTCCAAACGCTTAACCAGAATGGCCTAGGGAAAAAATACACATACCGCTGTAATCGGGCGAGTCTCTACTTTCAGATGCAACAGGAATTTTTGGGTTAGTTCATTCCGTTCGCGAGATATGGGAGTTTGAAGCCAAGGAATGGTTGAGAAGGCAAAAAATTTTTCGCAATTCTGCTGCTCCAAACGCTTAACCAGAATGGCCTAGGGAAAAAATACACATACCGCTGTAATCGGGCGAGTTTCTACTTTCAGACGCTAGAGGAATTTTTGGGTTAGGTCAATCCGTTCGCGAGATATGGGAGTTTGAAGCCAAGAAATGGTTGAGAAGGCAAAAAATTTTTCGCAATTCTGCTGCTCCAAACGCTTAACCAGAATGGCCTAGGGAAAAAATACACATACCGTTGTAATCGGGCGAGTTTCTACTTTCAGATGCAATAGGAATTTTTGGGTTAGTTCAATCCGTTCGCGAGATATGGGAGTTTGAAGCCAAGAAATGGTTGAGAAGGCAAAAAATTTTTCGCAATTCTGCTGCTCCAAACGCTTAACCAGAATGGCCTAGGGAAAAAATACACATACCGCTGTAATCGGGCGAGTGTCTACTTTCAGATGCAACAGGAATTTTTGGTTTAAGTCAATCCGTTCGCGAGATATGGGAGTTTGAAGCTAAGAAATGGTTGAGAAGACAACAACTTTTTCGCACTTCTGCTGCTCCAAACGCTTAACCAGAATGGCCTAGGGAAAAAATACACATACCGTTGTAATCGGGCGAGTTTCTACTTTCAGACGCTACAGGAATTTTTGGGTTTGGTCAATCCGTTCGCGAGATATGGGAGTTTGACGCTAAGAAATGGTTGAGAAGACAACAAATTTTTCGCAATTCTGCTGCTCCAAACGCTTAACCAGAATGGCCTAGGGTAAAAATACACATACCGTTGTAATCGGGCGAGTTTCTACTTTCAGATGCAACAGGAATTTTTGAGTTAGGTCAATCCGTTCGCGAGATATGGGAGTTTGAAGCCTAGAAATGGTTGAGAAAGCAAAAAATTTTTCGCAATTCTGCTGCTCCAAACGCTTAACCAGAATGGCCTAGGGAAAAAATACACATACCGCTGTAATCGGGCGAGTTTCTACTTTCAGACGCAACAGGAATTTTTGAGTTAGGTCAATCCGTTCGCGAGATATGGGAGTTTGAAGCCAAGGAATGGTTGAGAAGGCAAAAAATTTTTCGCAATTCTGCTGCTCCAAACGCTTAACCAGAATGGCCTAGGGAAAAAATACGCATACCGCTGTAATCGGGCGAGTCTCTACTTTCAGATGCAACAGGAATTTTTGGGTTAGGTCATTCCGTTCGCGAGATATGGGAGTTTGAAGCCAGGGAATGGTTGAGAAGGCAAAAAATTTATCGCAATTCTGCTGCTCCAAACGCTTAACCAGAATGGCCTAGGGAAAAAATACACATACCGCTGTAATCGGGCGAGTTTCTACTTTCAGACGCTAGAGGAATTTTTGGGTTAGGTCAATCCGTTCGCGAGATATGGGAGTTTGAAGGCAAGAAATGGTTGAGAAGGCAAAAAATTTTTCGCAATTCTGCTGCTCCAAACGCTTAACCAGAATGGCCTAGGGAAAAAATACACATACCGTTGTAATCGGGCGAGTTTCTACTTTCAGATGCAATAGGAATTTTTGGGTTAGGTCAATCCGTTCGCGAGATATGGGAGTTTGAAGCCAAGAAATGGTTGAGAAGGCAAAAAATTTTTCGCAATTCTGCTGCTCCAAACGCTTAACCAGAATGGCCTAGGAAAAAAATACACATACCGTTGTAATCGGGCGAGTTTCGACTTTCAGAAGCAATAGGAATTTTTGGGTTAGGTCAATCCGTTCGCGAGATATGGGAGTTTGAAGCCAAGAAATGGTTGAGAAGGCGAAAAATTTTTCGCAATTCTGCTGCTCCAAACGCTTAACCAGAATGGCCTAGGGAAAAAATACACATACCGTTGTCATCGGGCGAGTTTCTACTTTCAGATGCAACGGGAATTTTTGGGTTAGGTCATTCCGTTCGCGAGATATGGGAGTTTGACGCTAAGAAATGGTTGAGAAGACAACAAATTTTTCGCAATTCTGCTGCTCCAAACGCTTAACCAGAATGGCCTAGGGAAAAAATACACATACCGTTGTAATCGGGCGAGTTTCTACTTTCAGATGCAACAGGAATTTTTGAGTTAGGTCAATCCGTTCGCGAGATATGGGAGTTTGAAGCCAAGGAATGGTTGAGAAGGCAAAAAATTTTTCGCAATTCTGCTGCTCCAAACGCTTAACCAGAATGGCCTAGGGAAAAAATACACATACCGTTGTAATCGGGCGAGTTTCTACTTTCAGATGCAACGGGAATTTTTGGGTTAGGTCAATCCGTTCGCGAGATATGGGAGTTTGACGCTAAGAAATGGTTGAGAAGACAACAAATTTTTCGCAATTCTGCTGCTCCAAACGCTTAACCAGAATGGCCTAGGGAAAAAATAACATACCGTTGTAATCGGGCGAGTATCTACTTTCAGATGCAATAGGAATTTTTGGGTTAGGTCAATCCGTTCGCGAGATATGGGAGTTTGAAGCCAAGAAATGGTTGAGAAGGCAAAAATTTTTTCGCAATTCTGCTGCTCCAAACGCTTAACAAGGATGGCCTAGGGAAAAAATACACATACCGTTGTAATCGGGCGAGTTTCTACTTTCAGATGCAACAGGAATTTTTGGGTTAGGTCCATCCGTTCGCGAGATATGGGAGTTTGAAGCTAAGAAATGGTTGAGAAGACAACAAATTTTTCGCACTTCTGCTGCTCCAAACGCTTAACCAGAATGGCCTAGGGAAAAAATACACATACCGTTGTAATCGGGCGAGTTTCTACTTTCAGATACAATTGGAATTTTTGGGTTAGGTCAATCCGTTCGCGAGATATAGGAGTTTGAAGCCAAGAAATGGTTGAGAAGGCAAACAATTTTTCGCAATTCTGCTGCTCCAAACGCTTAACCAGAATGGCCTAGGGAAAAAATACACATACAGTTGTAATCGGGCGAGTTTCTACTTTCAGATGCAATAGGAATTTTTGGGTTAGGTCAATCCGTTCGCGAGATATGGGAGTTTGAAGCTAAGAAATGGTTGAGAAGACAACAAATTTTTCGCAATTCTGCTGCTCCAAACGCTTAACCAGAATGGCCTAGGGAAAAAATACACATACCGTTGTAATCGGGCGAGTTTCTACTTTCAGATGCAATAGGAATTTTTGGGTTAGGTCAATCCGTTCGCGAGATATGGGAGTTTGAAGCTAAGAAATGGTTGAGAAGGCAAAAAATTTTTCGCAATTCTGCTGCTCCAAACGCTTAACCAGAATGGCCTAGGGAAAAAATACACATACCGTTGTAATCGGGCGAGTTTCTACTTTCAGATGCAATAGGAATTTTTGGGTTAGGTCAATCCGTTCGCGAGATATAGGAGTTTGAAGCTAAGAAATGGTTGAGAAGACAACAAATTTTTCGCAATTCTGCTGCTCCAAACGCTTAACCAGAATGGCCTAGGGAAAAAATACACATACCGCTGTAATCGAGCGAGTTTCTACTTTCAGACGCAACAGGAATTTTTGAGTTAGGTCAATCCGTTCGCGAGATATGGGAGTTTGAAGCCAAGGAATGGTTGAGAAGGCAAAAAATTTTTCGCAATTCTGCTGCTCCAAACGCTTAACCAGAATGGCCTAGGGAAAAAATACACATACCGCTGTAATCGGGCGAGTCTCTACTTTCAGATGCAACAGGAATTTTTGGGTTAGTTCATTCCGTTCGCGAGATATGGGAGTTTGAAGCCAAGGAATGGTTGAGAAGGCAAAAAATTTTTCGCAATTCTGCTGCTCCAAACGCTTAACCAGAATGGCCTAGGGAAAAAATACACATACCGCTGTAATCGGGCGAGTTTCTACTTTCAGACGCTAGAGGAATTTTTGGGTTAGGTCAATCCGTTCGCGAGATATGGGAGTTTGAAGCCAAGAAATGGTTGAGAAGGCAAAAAATTTTTCGCAATTCTGCTGCTCCAAACGCTTAACCAGAATGGCCTAGGGAAAAAATACACATACCGTTGTAATCGGGCGAGTTTCTACTTTCAGATGCAATAGGAATTTTTGGGTTAGTTCAATCCGTTCGCGAGATATGGGAGTTTGAAGCCAAGAAATGGTTGAGAAGGCAAAAAATTTTTCGCAATTCTGCTGCTCCAAACGCTTAACCAGAATGGCCTAGGGAAAAAATACACATACCGCTGTAATCGGGCGAGTGTCTACTTTCAGATGCAACAGGAATTTTTGGTTTAAGTCAATCCGTTCGCGAGATATGGGAGTTTGAAGCTAAGAAATGGTTGAGAAGACAACAACTTTTTCGCACTTCTGCTGCTCCAAACGCTTAACCAGAATGGCCTAGGGAAAAAATACACATACCGTTGTAATCGGGCGAGTTTCTACTTTCAGACGCTACAGGAATTTTTGGGTTTGGTCAATCCGTTCGCGAGATATGGGAGTTTGACGCTAAGAAATGGTTGAGAAGACAACAAATTTTTCGCAATTCTGCTGCTCCAAACGCTTAACCAGAATGGCCTAGGGTAAAAATACACATACCGTTGTAATCGGGCGAGTTTCTACTTTCAGATGCAACAGGAATTTTTGAGTTAGGTCAATCCGTTCGCGAGATATGGGAGTTTGAAGCCAAGGAATGGTTGAGAAGGCAAAAAATTTTTCGCAATTCTGCTGCTCCAAACGCTTAACCAGAATGGCCTAGGGAAAAAATAACATACCGTTGTAATCGGGCGAGTATCTACTTTCAGATGCAATAGGAATTTTTGGGTTAGGTCAATCCGTTCGCGAGGTATGGGAGTTTGAAACCAAGAAATGGTTGAGAAGGCAAAAATTTTTTCGCAATTCTGCTGCTCCAAACGCTTAACAAGGATGGCCTAGGGAAAAAATACACATACCGTTGTAATCGGGCGAGTTTCTACTTTCAGATGCAACAGGAATTTTTGGGTTAGGTCCATCCGTTCGCGAGATATGGGAGTTTGAAGCTAAGAAATGGTTGAGAAGACAACAAATTTTTCGCACTTCTGCTGCTCCAAACGCTTAACCAGAATGGCCTAGGGAAAAAATACACATACCGTTGTAATCGGGCGAGTTTCTACTTTCAGATGCAATTGGAATTTTTGGGTTAGGTCAATCCGTTCGCGAGATATAGGAGTTTGAAGCCAAGAAATGGTTGAGAAGGCAAAAAATTTTTCGCAATTCTGCTGCTCCAAACGCTTAACCAGAATGGCCTAGGGAAAAAATACACATACAGTTGTAATCGGGCGAGTTTCTACTTTCAGATGCAATAGGAATTTTTGGGTTAGGTCAATCCGTTCGCGAGATATGGGAGTTTGAAGCTAAGAAATGGTTGAGAAGACAACAAATTTTTCGCAATTCTGCTGCTCCAAACGCTTAACCAGAATGGCCTAGGGAAAAAATACACATACCGTTGTAATCGGGCGAGTTTCTACTTTCAGATGCAATAGGAATTTTTGGGTTAGGTCAATCCGTTCGCGAGATATGGGAGTTTGAAGCTAAGAAATGGTTGAGAAGGCAAAAAATTTTTCGCAATTCTGCTGCTCCAAACGCTTAACCAGAATGGCCTAGGGAAAAAATACACATACCGTTGTAATCGGGCGAGTTTCTACTTTCAGATGCAATAGGAATTTTTGGGTTAGGTCAATCCGTTCGCGAGATATAGGAGTTTGAAGCTAAGAAATGGTTGAGAAGACAACAAATTTTTCGCAATTCTGCTGCTCCAAACGCTTAACCAGAATGGCCTAGGGAAAAAATACACATACCGTTGTAATCGGGCGAGTTTCTACTTTCAGATGCAATAGGAATTTTTGGGTTAGGTCAATCCGTTCGCGAGATATGGGAGTTTGAATCTAAGAAATGGTTGAGAAGACAACAAATTTTTCGCAATTCTGCTGCTCCAAACGCTTAACCAGAATGGCCTAGGGAAAAAATACACATACCTTTGTAATCGGGCGAGTTTCTACTTTCAGACGCTACAGGAATTTTTGGGTTAGGTCAATCCGTTCGCGAGATATGGGAGTTTGAAGCCTAGAAATGGTTGAGAAAGCAAAAAATTTTTCGCAATTCTGCTGCTCCAAACGCTTGACCAGAATGGCCTAGGGAAAAAATACACATACCGCTGTAATCGGGCGAGTTTCTACTTTCAGACGCAACAGGAATTTTTGAGTTAGGTCATTCCGTTCGCGAGATATGGGAGTTTGAAGCCAAGGAATGGTTGAGAAGGCAAAAAATTTTTCGCAATTCTGCTGCTCCAAACGCTTAACCAGAATGGCCTAGGGAAAAAATACACATACCGCTGTAATCGGGCGAGTCTCTACTTTCAGATGCAACAGGAATTTTTGGGTTAGGTCATTCCGTTCGCGAGATATGGGAGTTTGAAGCCAAGGAATGGTTGAGAAGGCAAAAAATTTTTCGCAATTCTGCTGCTCCAAACGCTTAACCAGAATGGCCTAGGGAAAAAATACACATACCGCTGTAATCGGGCGAGTTTCTACTTTCAGACGCTAGAGGAATTTTTGGGTTAGGTCAATCCGTTCGCGAGATATGGGAGTTTGAAGCCAAGAAATGGTTGAGAAGGCAAAAAATTTTTCGCAATTCTGCTGCTCCAAACGCTTAACCAGAATGGCCTAGGGAAAGAATACACATACCGCTGTAATCGGGCGAGTCTCTACTTTCAGATGCAACAGGAATTTTTGGGTTAGGTCATTCCGTTCGCGAGATATGGGAGTTTGAAGCCAAGGAATGGTTGAGAAGGCAAAAAATTTTTCGCAATTCTGCTGCTCCAAACGCTTAACCAGAATGGCCTAGGGAAAAAATACACATACCGCTGTAATCGGGCGAGTTTCTACTTTCAGACGCTAGAGGAATTTTTGGGTTAGGTCAATCCGTTCGCGAGATATGGGAGTTTGAAGCTAAGAAATGGTTGAGAAGACAACAAATTTTTCGCAATTCTGCTGCTCCAAACGCTTAACCAGAATGGCCTAGGGAAAAAATACACATACCGTTGTAATCGGGCGAGTTTCTACTTTCAGATGCAATAGGAATTTTTGGGTTAGGTCAATCCGTTCGCGAGATATGGGGGTTTGAAGCTAAGAAATGGTTGAGAAGGCAAAAAATTTTTCGCAATTCTGCTGCTCCAAACGCTTAACCAGAATGGCCTAGGGAAAAAATACACATACCGTTGTAATCGGGCGAGTTTCTACTTTCAGATGCAATAGGAATTTTTGGGTTAGGTCAATCCGTTCGCGAGATATAGGAGTTTGAAGCTAAGAAATGGTTGAGAAGACAACAAATTTTTCGCAATTCTGCTGCTCCAAACGCTTAACCAGAATGGCCTAGGGAAAAAATACACATACCGTTGTAATCGGGCGAGTTTCGACTTTCAGAAGCAATAGGAATTTTTGGGTTAGGTCAATCCGTTCGCGAGATATGGGAGTTTGAAGCCAAGAAATGGTTGAGAAGGCAAAAAATTTTTCGCAATTCTGCTGCTCCAAACGCTTAACAAGAATGGCCTAGGGAAAAAATACACATACCGTTGTAATCGGGCGAGTTTCTACTTTCAGATGCAACAGGAATTTTTGGGTTAGGTCAATCCGTTCGCGAGATATGGGAGTTTGAAGCTAAGAAATGGTTGAGAAGACAACAAATTTTTCGCAATTCTGCTGCTCCAAACGCTTAACCAGAATGGCCTAGGGAAAAAATACACATACCGTTGTAATCGGGCGAGTTTCTACTTTCAGATGCAATAGGAATTTTTGGGTTAGGTCAATCCGTTCGCGAGATATGGGAGTTTGAAGCTAAGAAATGGTTGAGAAGACAACAAATTTTTCGCAATTCTGCTGCTCCAAACGCTTAACCAGAATGGCCTAGGGAAAGAATACACATACCGCTGTAATCGGGCGAGTCTCTACTTTCAGATGCAACAGGAATTTTTGGGTTAGGTCATTCCGTTCGCGAGATATGGGAGTTTGAAGCCAAGGAATGGTTGAGAAGGCAAAAAATTTTTCGCAATTCTGCTGCTCCAAACGCTTAACCAGAATGGCCTAGGGAAAAAATACACATACCGCTGTAATCGGGCGAGTCTCTACTTTCAGATGCAACAGGAATTTTTGGGTTAGGTCATTCCGTTCGCGAGATATGGGAGTTTGAAGCCAAGGAATGGTTGAGAAGGCAAAAAATTTTTCGCAATTCTGCTGCTCCAAACGCTTAACCAGAATGGCCTAGGGAAAAAATACACATACCGCTGTAATCGGGCGAGTTTCTACTTTCAGACGCTAGAGGAATTTTTGGGTTAGGTCAATCCGTTCGCGAGATATGGGAGTTTGAAGCCAAGAAATGGTTGAGAAGGCAAAAAATTTTTCGCAATTCTGCTGCTCCAAACGCTTAACCAGAATGGCCTAGGGAAAAAATACACATACCGTTGTAATCGGGCGAGTTTCTACTTTCAGATGCAATAGGAATTTTTGGGTTAGGTCAATCCGTTCGCGAGATATGGGAGTTTGAAGCCAAGAAATGGTTGAGAAGGCAAAAAATTTTTCGCAATTCTGCTGCTCCAAACGCTTAACCAGAATGGCCTAGGGAAAAAATACACATACCGCTGTAATCGGGCGAGTGTCTACTTTCAGATGCAACAGGAATTTTTGGTTTAAGTCAATCCGTTCGCGAGATATGGGAGTTTGAAGCTAAGAAATGGTTGAGAAGACAACAAATTTTTCGCAATTCTGCTGCTCCAAACGCTTAACCAGAATGGCCTAGGGAAAAAATACACATACCTTTGTAATCGGGCGAGTTTCTACTTTCAGACGCTACAGGAATTTTTGGGTTAGGTTAATCCGTTCGCGAGATATGGGAGTTTGAAGCCTAGAAATGGTTGAGAAAGCAAAAAATTTTTCGCAATTCTGCTGCTCCAAACGCTTAACCAGTATGGCCTAGGGAAAAAATACACATACCGCTGTAATCGGGCGAGTTTCTACTTTCAGACGCAACAGGAATTTTTGAGTTAGGTCATTCCGTTCGCGAGATATGGGAGTTTGAAGCCAAGGAATGGTTGAGAAGGCAAAAAATTTTTCGCAATTCTGCTGCTCCAAACGCTTAACCAGAATGGCCTAGGGAAAGAATACACATACCGCTGTAATCGGGCGAGTCTCTACTTTCAGATGCAACAGGAATTTTTGGGTTAGGTCATTCCGTTCGCGAGATATGGGAGTTTGAAGCCAAGGAATGGTTGAGAAGGCAAAAAATTTTTCGCAATTCTGCTGCTCCAAACGCTTAACCAGAATGGGCTAGGGAAAAAATACACATACCGCTGTAATCGGGCGAGTTTCTACTTTCAGACGCTAGAGGAATTTTTGGGTTAGGTCAATCCGTTCGCGAGATATGGGAGTTTGAAGCTAAGAAATGGTTGAGAAGACAACAAATTTTTCGCAATTCTGCTGCTCCAAACGCTTAACCAGAATGGCCTAGGGAAAAAATACACATACCGTTGTAATCGGGCGAGTTTCTACTTTCAGATGCAATAGGAATTTTTGGGTTAGGTCAATCCGTTCGCGAGATATGGGGGTTTGAAGCTAAGAAATGGTTGAGAAGGCAAAAAATTTTTCGCAATTCTGCTGCTCCAAACGCTTAACCAGAATGGCCTAGGGAAAAAATACACATACCGTTGTAATCGGGCGAGTTTCTACTTTCAGATGCAATAGGAATTTTTGGGTTAGGTCAATCCGTTCGCGAGATATAGGAGTTTGAAGCTAAGAAATGGTTGAGAAGACAACAAATTTTTCGCAATTCTGCTGCTCCAAACGCTTAACCAGAATGGCCTAGGGAAAAAATACACATACCGTTGTAATCGGGCGAGTTTCGACTTTCAGAAGCAATAGGAATTTTTGGGTTAGGTCAATCCGTTCGCGAGATATGGGAGTTTGAAGCCAAGAAATGGTTGAGAAGGCAAAAAATTTTTCGCAATTCTGCTGCTCCAAACGCTTAACAAGAATGGCCTAGGGAAAAAATACACATACCGTTGTAATCGGGCGAGTTTCTACTTTCAGATGCAACAGGAATTTTTGGGTTAGGTCAATCCGTTCGCGAGATATGGGAGTTTGAAGCTAAGAAATGGTTGAGAAGACAACAAATTTTTCGCAATTCTGCTGCTCCAAACGCTTAACCAGAATGGCCTAGGGAAAAAATACACATACCGTTGTAATCGGGCGAGTTTCTACTTTCAGATGCAATAGGAATTTTTGGGTTAGGTCAATCCGTTCGCGAGATATGGGAGTTTGAAGCTAAGAAATGGTTGAGAAGACAACAAATTTTTCGCAATTCTGCTGCTCCAAACGCTTAACCAGAATGGCCTAGGGAAAGAATACACATACCGCTGTAATCGGGCGAGTCTCTACTTTCAGATGCAACAGGAATTTTTGGGTTAGGTCATTCCGTTCGCGAGATATGGGAGTTTGAAGCCAAGGAATGGTTGAGAAGGCAAAAAATTTTTCGCAATTCTGCTGCTCCAAACGCTTAACCAGAATGGCCTAGGGAAAAAATACACATACCGCTGTAATCGGGCGAGTTTCTACTTTCAGACGCTAGAGGAATTTTTGGGTTAGGTCAATCCGTTCGCGGGATATGGGAGTTTGAAGCCAAGAAATGGTTGAGAAGGCAAAAAATTTTTCACAATTCTGCTGCTCCAAACGCTTAACCAGAATGGCCTAGGGAAAAAATACACATACCGTTGTAATCGGGCGAGTTTCTACTTTCAGATGCAATAGGAATTTTTGGGTTAGGTCAATCCGTTCGCGAGATATGGGAGTTTGAAGCCAAGAAATGGTTGAGAAGGCAAAAAATTTTTCGCAATTCTGCTGCTCCAAACGCTTAACCAGAATGGCCTAGGGAAAAAATACACATACCGCTGTAATCGGGCGAGTGTCTACTTTCAGATGCAACAGGAATTTTTGGTTTAAGTCAATCCGTTCGCGAGATATGGGAGTTTGAAACTAAGAAATGGTTGAGAAGACAACAACTTTTTCGCACTTCTTCTGCTCCAAACGCTTAACCAGAATGGCCTAGGGAAAAAATACACATACCGTTGTAATCGGGCGAGTTTCGACTTTCAGAAGCAATAGGAATTTTTGGGTTAGGTCAATCCGTTCGCGAGATATGGGAGTTTGGAGCCAAGAAATGGTTGAGAAGGCAAAAAATTTTTCGCAATTCTGCTGCTCCAAACGCTTAACAAGAATGGCCTAGGGAAAAAATACACATACCGTTGTAATCGGGCGAGTTTCTACTTTCAGATGCAACAGGAATTTTTGGGTTAGGTCAATCCGTTCGCGAGATATGGGAGTTTGAAGCTAAGAAATGGTTGAGAAGACAACAAATTTTTCGCAATTCTGCTGCTCCAAACGCTTAACCAGAATGGCCTAGGGAAAAAATACACATACCTTTGTAATCGGGCGAGTTTCTACTTTCAGACGCTACAGGAATTTTTGGGTTTGGTCAATCCGTTCGCGAGATATGGGAGTTTGACGCTAAGAAATGGTTGAGAAGACAACAAATTTTTCGCAATTCTGCTGCTCCAAACGCTTAACCAGAATGGCCTAGGGAAAAAATACACATACCGTTGTAATCGGGCGAGTTTCTACTTTCAGATGCAACAGGAATTTTTGAGTTAGGTCAATCCGTTCGCGAGATATGGGAGTTTGAAGCCAAGGAATGGTTGAGAAGGCAAAAAATTTTTCGCAATTCTGCTGCAACAAACGCTTAACCAGAATGGCCTAGGGAAAAAATACACATACCGTTGTAATCGGGCGAGTTTCTACTTTCAGATGCAACGGGAATTTTTGGGTTAGGTCAATCCGTTCGCGAGATATAGGAGTTTGAAGCCAAGAAATGGTTGAGAAGGCAAAAAATTTTTCGCAATTCTGCTGCTCCAAACGCTTAACCAGAATGGCCTAGGGAAAAAATACACATACAGTTGTAATCAGGCGAGTTTCTACTTTCAGATGCAATAGGAATTTTTGGGTTAGGTCAATCCGTTCGCGAGATATGGGAGTTTGAAGCTAAGAAATGGTTGAGAAGACAACAAATTTTTCGCAATTCTGCTGCTCCAAACGCTTAACCAGAATGGCCTAGGGAAAAAATACACATACCATTGTAATCGGGCGAGTTTCTACTTTCAGATGCAATAGGAATTTTTGGGTTAGGTCAATCCGTTCGCGAGATATGGGAGTTTGAAGCTAAGAAATGGTTGAGAAGGCAAAAAATTTTTCGCAATTCTGCTGCTCCAAACGCTTAACCAGAATGGCCTAGGGAAAAAATACACATACCGTTGTAATCGGGCGAGTTTCTACTTTCAGATGCAATAGGAATTTTTGGGTTAGGTCAATCCGTTCGCGAGATATAGGAGTTTGAAGCTAAGAAATGGTTGAGAAGACAACAAATTTTTCGCAATTCTGCTGCTCCAAACGCTTAACCAGAATGGCCTAGGGAAAAAATACACATACCGTTGTAATCGGGCGAGTTTCTACTTTCAGATGCAATAGGAATTTTTGGGTTAGGTCAATCCGTTCGCGAGATATGGGAGTTTGAAGCTAAGAAATGGTTGAGAAGACAACAAATTTTTCGCAATTCTGCTGCTCCAAACGCTTAACCAGAATGGCCTAGGGAAAAAATACACATACCTTTGTAATCGGGCGAGTTTCTACTTTCAGACGCTACAGGAATTTTTGGGTTAGGTCAATCCGTTCGCGAGATATGGGAGTTTGAAGCCTAGAAATGGTTGAGAAAGCAAAAAATTTTTCGCAATTCTGCTGCTCCAAACGCTTAACCAGTATGGCCTAGGGAAAAAATACACATACCGCTGTAATCGGGCGAGTTTCTACTTTCAGACGCAACAGGAATTTTTGAGTTAGGTCAATCCGTTCGCGAGATATGGGAGTTTGAAGCCAAGGAATGGTTGAGAAGGCAAAAAATTTTTCGCAATTCTGCTGCTCCAAACGCTTAACCAGAATGGCCTAGGGAAAAAATACACATACCGCTGTAATCGGGCGAGTCTCTACTTTCAGATGCAACAGGAATTTTTGGGTTAGGTCATTCCGTTCGCGAGATATGGGAGTTTGAAGCCAAGGAATGGTTGAGAAGGCAAAAAATTTTTCGCAATTCTGCTGCTCCAAACGCTTAACCAGAATGGCCTAGGGAAAAAATACACATACCGCTGTAATCGGGCGAGTTTCGACTTTCAGATGCAATAGGTATTTTTGGGTTAGGTCAATCCGTTCGCGAGATATGGGAGTTTGAAGCCAAGGAATGGTTGAGAAGACAACAAATTTTTCGCAATTCTGCTGCTCCAAACGCTTAACCAGAATGGCCTAGGGTAAAAATACACATACCGCTGTAATCGGGCGAGTCTCTACTTTCAGATGCAACAGGAATTTTTGGGTTAGGTCATTCCGTTCGCGAGATATGGGAGTTTGAAGCCAAGGAATGGTTGAGAAGGCAAAAAATTTTTCGCAATTCTGCTGCTCCAAACGCTTAACCAGAATGGCCTAGGGAAAAAATACACATACCGTTGTAATCGGGCGAGTTTCTACTTTCGATGCAACGGGAATTTTTGGGTTAGGTCAATCCGTTCGCGAGATATGGGAGTTTGACGCTAAGAAATGGTTGAGAAGACAACAAATTTTTCGCAATTCTGCTGCTCCAAACGCTTAACCAGAATGGCCTAGGGAAAAAATACACATACCGTTGTAATCGGGCGAGTTTCTACTTTCAGATGTAATAGGAATTTTTGGGTTAGGTCAATCCGTTCGCGAGATATGGGAGTTTGAAGCCAAGAAATGGTTGAGAAGACAACAAATTTTTTCGCAATTCTGCTGCTCCAAACGCTTAACCAGAATGGCCTAGGGAAAAAATACACATATCATTGTAATCGGGCGAGTTTCTACTTTCAGATGCAATAGGAATTTTTGGGTTAGGTCAATCCGTTCGCGAGATATGGGAGTTTGAAGCCAAGAAATGGTTGAGAAGGCAAAAAATTTTTCGCAATTCTGCTGCTCCAAACGCTTAACCAGAATGGCCTAGGGAAAAAATACACATACCGCTGTAATCGGGCGAGTTTCTACTTTCAGATGCAACAGGAATTTTTGGTTTAAGTCAATCCGTTCGCCAGATATGGGAGTTTGAAGCTAAGAAATGGTTGAGAAGACAACAACTTTTTCGCACATCTGCTGCTCCAAACGCTTAACCAGAATGGCCTAGGGAAAAAATACACATACCGTTGTAATCGGGCGAGTTTCGACTTTCAGAAGCAATAGGAATTTTTGGGTTAGGTCAATCCGTTCGCGAGATATGGGAGTTTGAAGCCATGAAATGGTTGGGAAGGCAAAAAATTTTTCGCAATTCTGCTGCTCCAAACGCTTAACAAGAATGGCCTAGGGAAAAATTACACATACCGTTGTAATCGGGCGAGTTTCTACTTTCAGATGCAACAGGAATTTTTGGGTTAGGTCAATCCGTTCGCGAGATATGGGAGTTTGAAGCTAAGAAATGGTTGAGAAGACAACAAATTTTTCGCACTTCTGCTGCTCCAAACGCTCAACCAGAATGGCCTAGGGAAAAAATACACATACCGTTGTAATCGGGCGAGTTTCTACTTTCAGATGCAACGGGAATTTTTGGGTTAGGTCAATCCGTTCGCGAGATATAGGAGTTTGAAGCCAAGAAATGGTTGAGAAGGCAAAAAATTTTTCGCAATTCTGCTGCTCCAAACGCTTAACCAGAATGGCCTAGGGAAAAAATACACATACAGTTGTAATCAGGCGAGTTTCTACTTTCAGATGCAATAGGAATTTTTGGGTTAGGTCAATCCGTTCGCGAGATATGGGAGTTTGAAGCTAAGAAATGGTTGAGAAGACAACAAATTTTTCGCAATTCTGCTGCTCCAAACGCTTAACCAGAATGGCCTAGGGAAAAAATACACATACCATTGTAATCGGGCGAGTTTCTACTTTCAGATGCAATAGGAATTTTTGGGTTAGGTCAATCCGTTCGCGAGATATGGGAGTTTGAAGCTAAGAAATGGTTGAGAAGGCAAAAAATTTTTCGCAATTCTGCTGCTCCAAACGCTTAACCAGAATGGCCTAGGGAAAAAATACACATACCGTTGTAATCGGGCGAGTTTCTACTTTCAGATGCAATAGGAATTTTTGGGTTAGGTCAATCCGTTCGCGAGATATAGGAGTTTGAAGCTAAGAAATGGTTGAGAAGACAACAAATTTTTCGCAATTCTGCTGCTCCAAACGCTTAACCAGAATGGCCTAGGGAAAAAATACACATACCGTTGTAATCGGGCGAGTTTCTACTTTCAGATGCAATAGGAATTTTTGGGTTAGGTCAATCCGTTCGCGAGATATGGGAGTTTGAAGCTAAGAAATGGTTGAGAAGACAACAAATTTTTCGCAATTCTGCTGCTCCAAACGCTTAACCAGAATGGCCTAGGGAAAAAATACACATACCTTTGTAATCGGGCGAGTTTCTACTTTCAGACGCTACAGGAATTTTTGGGTTAGGTCAATCCGTTCGCGAGATATGGGAGTTTGAAGCCTAGAAATGGTTGAGAAAGCAAAAAATTTTTCGCAATTCTGCTGCTCCAAACGCTTAACCAGTATGGCCTAGGGAAAAAATACACATACCGCTGTAATCGGGCGAGTTTCTACTTTCAGACGCAACAGGAATTTTTGAGTTAGGTCAATCCGTTCGCGAGATATGGGAGTTTGAAGCCAAGGAATGGTTGAGAAGGCAAAAAATTTTTCGCAATTCTGCTGCTCCAAACGCTTAACCAGAATGGCCTAGGGAAAAAATACACATACCGCTGTAATCGGGCGAGTCTCTACTTTCAGATGCAACAGGAATTTTTGGGTTAGGTCATTCCGTTCGCGAGATATGGGAGTTTGAAGCCAAGGAATGGTTGAGAAGGCAAAAAATTTTTCGCAATTCTGCTGCTCCAAACGCTTAACCAGAATGGCCTAGGGAAAAAATACACATACCGCTGTAATCGGGCGAGTTTCGACTTTCAGATGCAATAGGTATTTTTGGGTTAGGTCAATCCGTTCGCGAGATATGGGAGTTTGAAGCCAAGGAATGGTTGAGAAGACAACAAATTTTTCGCAATTCTGCTGCTCCAAACGCTTAACCAGAATGGCCTAGGGTAAAAATACACATACCGCTGTAATCGGGCGAGTCTCTACTTTCAGATGCAACAGGAATTTTTGGGTTAGGTCATTCCGTTCGCGAGATATGGGAGTTTGAAGCCAAGGAATGGTTGAGAAGGCAAAAAATTTTTCGCAATTCTGCTGCTCCAAACGCTTAACCAGAATGGCCTAGGGAAAAAATACACATACCGTTGTAATCGGGCGAGTTTCTACTTTCAGATGCAACGGGAATTTTTGGGTTAGGTCAATCCGTTCGCGAGATATGGGAGTTTGACGCTAAGAAATGGTTGAGAAGACAACAAATTTTTCGCAATTCTGCTGCTCCAAACGCTTAACCAGAATGGCCTAGGGAAAAAATACACATACCGTTGTAATCGGGCGAGTTTCTACTTTCAGATGTAATAGGAATTTTTGGGTTAGGTCAATCCGTTCGCGAGATATGGGAGTTTGAAGCCAAGAAATGGTTGAGAAGACAACAAATTTTTCGCAATTCTGCTGCTCCAAACGCTTAACCAGAATGGCCTAGGGAAAAAATACACATATCATTGTAATCGGGCGAGTTTCTACTTTCAGATGCAATAGGAATTTTTGGGTTAGGTCAATCCGTTCGCGAGATATGGGAGTTTGAAGCCAAGAAATGGTTGAGAAGGCAAAAAATTTTTCGCAATTCTGCTGCTCCAAACGCTTAACCAGAATGGCCTAGGGAAAAAATACACATACCGCTGTAATCGGGCGAGTTTCTACTTTCAGATGCAACAGGAATTTTTGGTTTAAGTCAATCCGTTCGCCAGATATGGGAGTTTGAAGCTAAGAAATGGTTGAGAAGACAACAACTTTTTCGCACATCTGCTGCTCCAAACGCTTAACCAGAATGGCCTAGGGAAAAAATACACATACCGTTGTAATCGGGCGAGTTTCGACTTTCAGAAGCAATAGGAATTTTTGGGTTAGGTCAATCCGTTCGCGAGATATGGGAGTTTGAAGCCATGAAATGGTTGGGAAGGCAAAAAATTTTTCGCAATTCTGCTGCTCCAAACGCTTAACAAGAATGGCCTAGGGAAAAATTACACATACCGTTGTAATCGGGCGAGTTTCTACTTTCAGATGCAACAGGAATTTTTGGGTTAGGTCAATCCGTTCGCGAGATATGGGAGTTTGAAGCTAAGAAATGGTTGAGAAGACAACAAATTTTTCGCACTTCTGCTGCTCCAAACGCTCAACCAGAATGGCCTAGGGAAAAAATACACATACCGTTGTAATCGGGCGAGTTTCTACTTTCAGATGCAATTGGAATTTTTGGGTTAGGTCAATCCGTTCGCGAGATATAGGAGTTTGAAGCCAAGAAATGGTTGAGAAGGCAAAAAATTTTTCGCAATTCTGCTGCTCCAAACGCTTAACCAGAATGGCCTAGGGAAAAAATACACATACCGTTGTAATCGGGCGAGTTTCTACTTTCAGACGCTACAGGAATTTTTGGGTTAGGTCAATCCGTTCGCGAGATATGGGAGTTTGAAGCCAAGAAATGGTTGAGAAGGCAAAAAATTTTTCGCACATCTGCTGCTCCAAACGCTTAACCAGAATGGCCTAGGGAAAAAATACACATACCGTTGTAATCGGGCGAGTTTCGACTTTCAGAAGCAATAGGAATTTTTGGGTTAGGTCAATCCGTTCGCGAGATATGGGAGTTTGAAGCCATGAAATGGTTGGGAAGGCAAAAAATTTTTCGCAATTCTGCTGCTCCAAACGCTTAACAAGAATGGCCTAGGGAAAAAATACACATACCGTTGTAATCGGGCGAGTTTCTACTTTCAGATGCAACAGGAATTTTTGGGTTAGGTCAATCCGTTCGCGAGATATGGGAGTTTGAAGCTAAGAAATGGTTGAGAAGACAACAAATTTTTCGCACTTCTGCTGCTCCAAACGCTCAACCAGAATGGCCTAGGGAAAAAATACACATACCGCTGTAATCGGGCGAGTTTCGACTTTCAGATGCAATAGGTATTTTTGGGTTAGGTCAATCCGTTCGCGAGATATGGGAGTTTGAAGCCAAGGAATGGTTGAGAAGACAACAAATTTTTCGCAATTCTGCTGCTCCAAACGCTTAACCAGAATGGCCTAGGGTAAAAATACACATACCGCTGTAATCGGGCGAGTCTCTACTTTCAGATGCAACAGGAATTTTTGGGTTAGGTCATTCCGTTCGCGAGATATGGGAGTTTGAAGCCAAGGAATGGTTGAGAAGGCAAAAATTTTTCGCAATTCTGCTGCTCCAAACGCTTAACCAGAATGCCCTAGGGAAAAAATACACATACCGTTGTAATCGGGCGAGTTTCTACTTTCAGATGCAACGGGAATTTTTGGGTTAGGTCAATCCGTTCGCGAGATATGGGAGTTTGACGCTAAGAAATGGTTGAGAAGACAACAAATTTTTCGCAATTCTGCTGCTCCAAACGCTTAACCAGAATGGCCTAGGGAAAAAATACACATACCGTTGTAATCGGGCGAGTTTCTACTTTCAGATGTAATAGGAATTTTTGGGTTAGGTCAATCCGTTCGCGAGATATGGGAGTTTGAAGCCAAGAAATGGTTGAGAAGACAACAAATTTTTCGCAATTCTGCTGCTCCAAACGCTTAACCAGAATGGCCTAGGGAAAAAATACACATACCATTGTAATCGGGCGAGTTTCTACTTTCAGATGCAATAGGAATTTTTGGGTTAGGTCAATCCGTTCGCGAGATATGGGAGTTTGAAGCTAAGAAATGGTTGAGAAGGCAAAAAATTTTTCGCAATTCTGCTGCTCCAAACGCTTAACCAGAATGGCCTAGGGAAAAAATACACATACCGTTGTAATCGGGCGAGTTTCTACTTTCAGATGCAATAGGAATTTTTGGGTTAGGTCAATCCGTTCGCGAGATATAGGAGTTTGAAGCTAAGAAATGGTTGAGAAGACAACAAATTTTTCGCAATTCTGCTGCTCCAAACGCTTAACCAGAATGGCCTAGGGAAAAAATACACATACCGTTGTAATCGGGCGAGTTTCTACTTTCAGATGCAATAGGAATTTTTGGGTTAGGTCAATCCGTTCGCGAGATATGGGAGTTTGAAGCTAAGAAATGGTTGAGAAGACAACAAATTTTTCGCAATTCTGCTGCTCCAAACGCTTAACCAGAATGGCCTAGGGAAAAAATACACATACCTTTGTAATCGGGCGAGTTTCTACTTTCAGACGCTACAGGAATTTTTGGGTTAGGTCAATCCGTTCGCGAGATATGGGAGTTTGAAGCCTAGAAATGGTTGAGAAAGCAAAAAATTTTTCGCAATTCTGCTGCTCCAAACGCTTAACCAGTATGGCCTAGGGAAAAAATACACTAACCGCTGTAATCGGGCGAGTTTCTACTTTCAGACGCAACAGGAATTTTTGAGTTAGGTCAATCCGTTCGCGAGATATGGGAGTTTGAAGCCAAGGAATGGTTGAGAAGGCAAAAAATTTTTCGCAATTCTGCTGCTCCAAACGCTTAACCAGAATGGCCTAGGGAAAAAATACACATACCGCTGTAATCGGGCGAGTCTCTACTTTCAGATGCAACAGGAATTTTTGGGTTAGGTCATTCCGTTCGCGAGATATGGGAGTTTGAAGCCAAGGAATGGTTGAGAAGGCAAAAAATTTTTCGCAATTCTGCTGCTCCAAACGCTTAACCAGAATGGCCTAGGGAAAAAATACACATACCGCTGTAATCGGGCGAGTTTCGACTTTCAGATGCAATAGGTATTTTTGGGTTAGGTCAATCCGTTCGCGAGATATGGGAGTTTGAAGCCAAGGAATGGTTGAGAAGACAACAAATTTTTCGCAATTCTGCTGCTCCAAACGCTTAACCAGAATGGCCTAGGGTAAAAATACACATACCGCTGTAATCGGGCGAGTCTCTACTTTCAGATGCAACAGGAATTTTTGGGTTAGGTCATTCCGTTCGCGAGATATGGGAGTTTGAAGCCAAGGAATGGTTGAGAAGGCAAAAAATTTTTCGCAATTCTGCTGCTCCAAACGCTTAACCAGAATGGCCTAGGGAAAAAATACACATACCGTTGTAATCGGGCGAGTTTCTACTTTCAGATGCAACGGGAATTTTTGGGTTAGGTCAATCCGTTCGCGAGATATGGGAGTTTGACGCTAAGAAATGGTTGAGAAGACAACAAATTTTTCGCAATTCTGCTGCTCCAAACGCTTAACCAGAATGGCCTAGGGAAAAAATACACATACCGTTGTAATCGGGCGAGTTTCTACTTTCAGATGTAATAGGAATTTTTGGGTTAGGTCAATCCGTTCGCGAGATATGGGAGTTTGAAGCCAAGAAATGGTTGAGAAGACAACAAATTTTTCGCAATTCTGCTGCTCCAAACGCTTAACCAGAATGGCCTAGGGAAAAAATACACATATCATTGTAATCGGGCGAGTTTCTACTTTCAGATGCAATAGGAATTTTTGGGTTAGGTCAATCCGTTCGCGAGATATGGGAGTTTGAAGCCAAGAAATGGTTGAGAAGGCAAAAAATTTTTCGCAATTCTGCTGCTCCAAACGCTTAACCAGAATGGCCTAGGGAAAAAATACACATACCGCTGTAATCGGGCGAGTTTCTACTTTCAGATGCAACAGGAATTTTTGGTTTAAGTCAATCCGTTCGCCAGATATGGGAGTTTGAAGCTAAGAAATGGTTGAGAAGACAACAACTTTTTCGCACATCTGCTGCTCCAAACGCTTAACCAGAATGGCCTAGGGAAAAAATACACATACCGTTGTAATCGGGCGAGTTTCGACTTTCAGAAGCAATAGGAATTTTTGGGTTAGGTCAATCCGTTCGCGAGATATGGGAGTTTGAAGCCATGAAATGGTTGGGAAGGCAAAAAATTTTTCGCAATTCTGCTGCTCCAAACGCTTAACAAGAATGGCCTAGGGAAAAATTACACATACCGTTGTAATCGGGCGAGTTTCTACTTTCAGATGCAACAGGAATTTTTGGGTTAGGTCAATCCGTTCGCGAGATATGGGAGTTTGAAGCTAAGAAATGGTTGAGAAGACAACAAATTTTTCGCACTTCTGCTGCTCCAAACGCTCAACCAGAATGGCCTAGGGAAAAAATACACATACCGTTGTAATCGGGCGAGTTTCTACTTTCAGATGCAACGGGAATTTTTGGGTTAGGTCAATCCGTTCGCGAGATATAGGAGTTTGAAGCCAAGAAATGGTTGAGAAGGCAAAAAATTTTTCGCAATTCTGCTGCTCCAAACGCTTAACCAGAATGGCCTAGGGAAAAAATACACATACAGTTGTAATCAGGCGAGTTTCTACTTTCAGATGCAATAGGAATTTTTGGGTTAGGTCAATCCGTTCGCGAGATATGGGAGTTTGAAGCTAAGAAATGGTTGAGAAGACAACAAATTTTTCGCAATTCTGCTGCTCCAAACGCTTAACCAGAATGGCCTAGGGAAAAAATACACATACCATTGTAATCGGGCGAGTTTCTACTTTCAGATGCAATAGGAATTTTTGGGTTAGGTCAATCCGTTCGCGAGATATGGGAGTTTGAAGCTAAGAAATGGTTGAGAAGGCAAAAAATTTTTCGCAATTCTGCTGCTCCAAACGCTTAACCAGAATGGCCTAGGGAAAAAATACACATACCGTTGTAATCGGGCGAGTTTCTACTTTCAGATGCAATAGGAATTTTTGGGTTAGGTCAATCCGTTCGCGAGATATAGGAGTTTGAAGCTAAGAAATGGTTGAGAAGACAACAAATTTTTCGCAATTCTGCTGCTCCAAACGCTTAACCAGAATGGCCTAGGGAAAAAATACACATACCGTTGTAATCGGGCGAGTTTCTACTTTCAGATGCAATAGGAATTTTTGGGTTAGGTCAATCCGTTCGCGAGATATGGGAGTTTGAAGCTAAGAAATGGTTGAGAAGACAACAAATTTTTCGCAATTCTGCTGCTCCAAACGCTTAACCAGAATGGCCTAGGGTAAAAATACACATACCGCTGTAATCGGGCGAGTCTCTACTTTCAGATGCAACAGGAATTTTTGGGTTAGGTCATTCCGTTCGCGAGATATGGGAGTTTGAAGCCAAGGAATGGTTGAGAAGGCAAAAAATTTTTCGCAATTCTGCTGCTCCAAACGCTTAACCAGAATGGCCTAGGGAAAAAATACACATACCGTTGTAATCGGGCGAGTTTCTACTTTCAGATGCAACGGGAATTTTTGGGTTAGGTCAATCCGTTCGCGAGATATGGGAGTTTGACGCTAAGAAATGGTTGAGAAGACAACAAATTTTTCGCAATTCTGCTGCTCCAAACGCTTAACCAGAATGGCCTAGGGAAAAAATACACATACCGTTGTAATCGGGCGAGTTTCTACTTTCAGATGTAATAGGAATTTTTGGGTTAGGTCAATCCGTTCGCGAGATATGGGAGTTTGAAGCCAAGAAATGGTTGAGAAGACAACAAATTTTTCGCAATTCTGCTGCTCCAAACGCTTAACCAGAATGGCCTAGGGAAAAAATACACATATCATTGTAATCGGGCGAGTTTCTACTTTCAGATGCAATAGGAATTTTTGGGTTAGGTCAATCCGTTCGCGAGATATGGGAGTTTGAAGCCAAGAAATGGTTGAGAAGGCAAAAAATTTTTCGCAATTCTGCTGCTCCAAACGCTTAACCAGAATGGCCTAGGGAAAAAATACACATACCGCTGTAATCGGGCGAGTTTCTACTTTCAGATGCAACAGGAATTTTTGGTTTAAGTCAATCCGTTCGCCAGATATGGGAGTTTGAAGCTAAGAAATGGTTGAGAAGACAACAACTTTTTCGCACATCTGCTGCTCCAAACGCTTAACCAGAATGGCCTAGGGAAAAAATACACATACCGTTGTAATCGGGCGAGTTTCGACTTTCAGAAGCAATAGGAATTTTTGGGTTAGGTCAATCCGTTCGCGAGATATGGGAGTTTGAAGCCATGAAATGGTTGGGAAGGCAAAAAATTTTTCGCAATTCTGCTGCTCCAAACGCTTAACAAGAATGGCCTAGGGAAAAATTACACATACCGTTGTAATCGGGCGAGTTTCTACTTTCAGATGCAACAGGAATTTTTGGGTTAGGTCAATCCGTTCGCGAGATATGGGAGTTTGAAGCTAAGAAATGGTTGAGAAGACAACAAATTTTTCGCACTTCTGCTGCTCCAAACGCTCAACCAGAATGGCCTAGGGAAAAAATACACATACCGTTGTAATCGGGCGAGTTTCTACTTTCAGATGCAATTGGAATTTTTGGGTTAGGTCAATCCGTTCGCGAGATATAGGAGTTTGAAGCCAAGAAATGGTTGAGAAGGCAAAAAATTTTTCGCAATTCTGCTGCTCCAAACGCTTAACCAGAATGGCCTAGGGAAAAAATACACATACCGTTGTAATCGGGCGAGTTTCTACTTTCAGACGCTACAGGAATTTTTGGGTTAGGTCAATCCGTTCGCGAGATATGGGAGTTTGAAGCCAAGAAATGGTTGAGAAGGCAAAAAATTTTTCGCACATCTGCTGCTCCAAACGCTTAACCAGAATGGCCTAGGGAAAAAATACACATACCGTTGTAATCGGGCGAGTTTCGACTTTCAGAAGCAATAGGAATTTTTGGGTTAGGTCAATCCGTTCGCGAGATATGGGAGTTTGAAGCCATGAAATGGTTGGGAAGGCAAAAAATTTTTCGCAATTCTGCTGCTCCAAACGCTTAACAAGAATGGCCTAGGGAAAAAATACACATACCGTTGTAATCGGGCGAGTTTCTACTTTCAGATGCAACAGGAATTTTTGGGTTAGGTCAATCCGTTCGCGAGATATGGGAGTTTGAAGCTAAGAAATGGTTGAGAAGACAACAAATTTTTCGCACTTCTGCTGCTCCAAACGCTCAACCAGAATGGCCTAGGGAAAAAATACACATACCGCTGTAATCGGGCGAGTTTCGACTTTCAGATGCAATAGGTATTTTTGGGTTAGGTCAATCCGTTCGCGAGATATGGGAGTTTGAAGCCAAGGAATGGTTGAGAAGACAACAAATTTTTCGCAATTCTGCTGCTCCAAACGCTTAACCAGAATGGCCTAGGGTAAAAATACACATACCGCTGTAATCGGGCGAGTCTCTACTTTCAGATGCAACAGGAATTTTTGGGTTAGGTCATTCCGTTCGCGAGATATGGGAGTTTGAAGCCAAGGAATGGTTGAGAAGGCAAAAAATTTTTCGCAATTCTGCTGCTCCAAACGCTTAACCAGAATGCCCTAGGGAAAAAATACACATACCGTTGTAATCGGGCGAGTTTCTACTTTCAGATGCAACGGGAATTTTTGGGTTAGGTCAATCCGTTCGCGAGATATGGGAGTTTGACGCTAAGAAATGGTTGAGAAGACAACAAATTTTTCGCAATTCTGCTGCTCCAAACGCTTAACCAGAATGGCCTAGGGAAAAAATACACATACCGTTGTAATCGGGCGAGTTTCTACTTTCAGATGTAATAGGAATTTTTGGGTTAGGTCAATCCGTTCGCGAGATATGGGAGTTTGAAGCCAAGAAATGGTTGAGAAGACAACAAATTTTTCGCAATTCTGCTGCTCCAAACGCTTAACCAGAATGGCCTAGGGAAAAAATACACATATCATTGTAATCGGGCGAGTTTCTACTTTCAGATGCAATAGGAATTTTTGGGTTAGGTCAATCCGTTCGCGAGATATGGGAGTTTGAAGCCAAGAAATGGTTGAGAAGGCAAAAAATTTTTCGCAATTCTGCTGCTCCAAACGCTTAACCAGAATGGCCTAGGGAAAAAATACACATACCGCTGTAATCGGGCGAGTTTCTACTTTCAGATGCAACAGGAATTTTTGGTTTAAGTCAATCCGTTCGCCAGATATGGGAGTTTGAAGCTAAGAAATGGTTGAGAAGACAACAACTTTTTCGCACATCTGCTGCTCCAAACGCTTAACCAGAATGGCCTAGGGAAAAAATACACATACCGTTGTAATCGGGCGAGTTTCGACTTTCAGAAGCAATAGGAATTTTTGGGTTAGGTCAATCCGTTCGCGAGATATGGGAGTTTGAAGCCATGAAATGGTTGGGAAGGCAAAAAATTTTTCGCAATTCTGCTGCTCCAAACGCTTAACAAGAATGGCCTAGGGAAAAATTACACATACCGTTGTAATCGGGCGAGTTTCTACTTTCAGATGCAACAGGAATTTTTGGGTTAGGTCAATCCGTTCGCGAGATATGGGAGTTTGAAGCTAAGAAATGGTTGAGAAGACAACAAATTTTTCGCACTTCTGCTGCTCCAAACGCTCAACCAGAATGGCCTAGGGAAAAAATACACATACCGTTGTAATCGGGCGAGTTTCTACTTTCAGATGCAATTGGAATTTTTGGGTTAGGTCAATCCGTTCGCGAGATATAGGAGTTTGAAGCCAAGAAATGGTTGAGAAGGCAAAAAATTTTTCGCAATTCTGCTGCTCCAAACGCTTAACCAGAATGGCCTAGGGAAAAAATACACATACCGTTGTAATCGGGCGAGTTTCTACTTTCAGACGCTACAGGAATTTTTGGGTTAGGTCAATCCGTTCGCGAGATATGGGAGTTTGAAGCCAAGAAATGGTTGAGAAGGCAAAAAATTTTTCGCACATCTGCTGCTCCAAACGCTTAACCAGAATGGCCTAGGGAAAAAATACACATACCGTTGTAATCGGGCGAGTTTCGACTTTCAGAAGCAATAGGAATTTTTGGGTTAGGTCAATCCGTTCGCGAGATATGGGAGTTTGAAGCCATGAAATGGTTGGGAAGGCAAAAAATTTTTCGCAATTCTGCTGCTCCAAACGCTTAACAAGAATGGCCTAGGGAAAAAATACACATACCGTTGTAATCGGGCGAGTTTCTACTTTCAGATGCAACAGGAATTTTTGGGTTAGGTCAATCCGTTCGCGAGATATGGGAGTTTGAAGCTAAGAAATGGTTGAGAAGACAAAAAATTTTTCGCACTTCTGCTGCTCCAAACGCTCAACCAGAATGGCCTAGGGAAAAAATACACATACCGCTGTAATCGGGCGAGTTTCTACTTTCAGATGCAACAGGAATTTTTGGTTTAAGTCAATCCGTTCGCCAGATATGGGAGTTTGAAGCTAAGAAATGGTTGAGAAGACAACAACTTTTGCGCACATCTGCTGCTCCAAACGCTTAACCAGAATGGCCTAGGGAAAAAATACACATACCGTTGTAATCGGGCGAGTTTCGACTTTCAGAAGCAATAGGAATTTTTGGGTTAGGTCAATCCGTTCGCGATATATGGGAGTTTGAAGCCATGAAATGGTTGGGAAGGTAAAAAATTTTTCGCAATTCTGCTGCTCCAAACGCTTAACAAGAATGGCCTAGGGAAAAAATACACATACCGTTGTAATCGGGCGAGTTTCTACTTTCAGATGCAACAGGAATTTTTGGGTTAGGTCAATCCGTTCGCGAGATATGGGAGTTTGAAGCTAAGAAATGGTTGAGAAGACAACAAATTTTTCGCACTTCTGCTGCTCCAAACGCTCAAACAGAATGGCCTAGGGAAAAAATACACATACCGTTGTAATCGGGCGAGTTTCTACTTTCAGATGCAATTGGAATTTTTGGGTTAGGTCAATCCGTTCGCGAGATATAGGAGTTTGAAGCTAAGAAATGGTTGAGAAGGCAAAAAATTTTTCGCAATTCTGCTGCTCCAAACGCTTAACCAGAATGGCCTAGGGAAAAAATACACATACCGTTGTAATCGGGCGAGTTTCTACTTTCAGACGCTACAGGAATTTTTGGGTTAGGTCAATCCGTTCGCGAGATATGGGAGTTTGAAGCCAAGAAATGGTTGAGAAGGCAAAAAATTTTTCGCAATTCTGCTGCTCCAAACGCTTAGCCAGAATGGCCTAGGGTAAAAATACACATACCGCTGTAATCGGGCGAGTTTCGACTTTCAGAAGCAATAGGAATTTTTGGGTTAGGTCAATCCGTTCGCGAGATATGGGAGTTTGAAGCCAAGAAATGGTTGAGAAGGCAAAAAATTTTTCGCAATTCTGCTGCTACAAACGCTTAACAAGAATGGCCTAGGGAAAAAATACACATACCGTTGTAATCGGGCGAGTCTCTACTTTCAGATGCAACAGGAATTTTTGGGTTAGGTCAATCCGTTCGCGAGATATGGGAGTTTGACGCTAAGAAATGTTTGAGAAGACAACAAATTTTTCGAAATTCTGCTGCTCCAAACGCTTAACCAGAATGGCCTAGGGAAAAAATACACATACCGTTGTAATCGGGCGAGTTTCTACTTTCAGATGCAACGGGAATTTTTGGGTTAGGTCAATCCGTTCGCGAGATATGGTAGTTTGACGCTAAGAAATGGTTGAGAAGACAACAAATTTTTCGAAATTCTGCTGCTCCAAACGCTTAACCAGAATGGCCTAGGGAAAAAATACACATACCGTTGTAATCGAGCGAGTTTCTACTTTCAGATGCAACGGGAATTTTTGGGTTAGGTCAATCCGTTCGCGAGGTATGGTAGTTTGACGCTAAGAAATGGTTGAGAAGACAACAAATTTTTCGCAATTCTGCTGCTCCAAACGCTTAACCAGAATGGCCTAGGGAAAAAATACACATACCGTGGTAATCGGGCGAGTTTCGACTTTCAGAAGCAATAGGAATTTTTGGGTTAGGTCGATCCGTTCGCGAGATATGGGAGTTTGAAGCCAAGAAATGGTTGAGAAGGCAAAAAATTTTTCGCAATTCTGCTGCTCCAAACGCTTAACAAGAATGGCCTAGGGAAAAAATACACATACCGTTGTAATCTGGCGAGTTTCTACTTTCAGATGCAACAGGAATTTTTGGGTTAGGTCAATCCGTTCGCGAGATATGGGAGTTTGAAGCCAAGAAATGGTTGAGAAGGCGAAAAACTTTTCGCAATTCTGCTGCTCCAAACGCTTAACAAGAATTGCCTAGGGAAAAAATACACATACCGTTGTAATCGGGCGAGCTTCGACTTTCAGAAGCAATAGAAATTCTTGGGTTAGGTCAATCCGTTCGCGAGATATGGGAGTTTGAAGCCAAGAAATGGATGAGAAGGCAAAAAATTTTTCGCAATTCTGCTGCTCCAAACGCTTAACCAGAATGGCCTAGGGAAAAAATACACATACCGTTGTAATCGGGCGAGTTTCTACTTTCAGATGCAACAGGAATTTTTGGGTTAGGTCAATCCGTTCGCGAGATATGGGAGTTTGAAGCCTAGAAATGGTTGAGAAAGCAAAAAATTTTTCGCAATTCTGCTGCTCCAAACGCTTAACCAGTATGGCCTAGGGAAAAAATACACATACCGCTGTAATCGGGCGAGTTTCTACTTTCAGACGCAACAGGAATTTTTGAGTTAGGTCAATCCGTTCGCGAGATATGGGAGTTTGAAGCCAAGGAATGGTTGAGAAGGCAAAAAATTTTTCGCAATTCTGCTGCTCCAATCGCTTAACCAGAATGGCCTAGGGAAAAAATACACATACCGCTGTAATCGGGCGAGTCTCTACTTTCAGATGCAACAGGAATTTTTGGGTTAGGTCATTCCGTTCGCGAGATATGGGAGTTTGAAGCCAAGGAATGGTTGAGAAGGCAAAAAATTTTTCGCAATTCTGCTGCTCCAAACGCTTAACCAGAATGGCCTAGGGAAAAAATACACATACCGCTGTAATCGGGCGAGTTTCGACTTTCAGATGCAATAGGAATTTTTGGGTTAGGTCAATCCGTTCGCGAGATATGGGAGTTTGAAGCCAAGGAATGGTTGAGAAGACAACAAATTTTTCGCAATTCTGCTGCTCCAAACGCTTAACCAGAATGGCCTAGGGTAAAAATACACATACCGCTGTAATCGGGCGAGTCTCTACTTTCAGATGCAACAGGAATTTTTGGGTTAGGTCATTCCGTTCGCGAGATATGGGAGTTTGAAGCCAAGGAATGGTTGAGAAGGCAAAAAATTTTTCGCAATTCTGCTGCTCCAAACGCTTAACCAGAATGGCCTAGGGAAAAAATACACATACCGTTGTAATCGGGCGAGTTTCTACTTTCAGATGCAACGGGAATTTTTGGGTTAGGTCAATCCGTTCGCGAGATATGGGAGTTTGACGCTAAGAAATGGTTGAGAAGACAACAAATTTTTCGCAATTCTGCTGCTCCAAACGCTTAACCAGAATGGCCTAGGGAAAAAATACACATACCGTTGTAATCGGGCGAGTTTCTACTTTCAGATGTAATAGGAATTTTTGGGTTAGGTCAATCCGTTCGCGAGATATGGGAGTTTGAAGCCAAGAAATGGTTGAGAAGACAACAAATTTTTCGCAATTCTGCTGCTCCAAACGCTTAACCAGAATGGCCTAGGGAAAAAATACACATATCATTGTAATCGGGCGAGTTTCTACTTTCAGATGCAATAGGAATTTTTGGGTTAGGTCAATCCGTTCGCGAGATATGGGAGTTTGAAGCCAAGAAATGGTTGAGAAGGCAAAAAATTTTTCGCAATTCTGCTGCTCCAAACGCTTAACCAGAATGGCCTAGGGAAAAAATACACATACCGCTGTAATCGGGCGAGTTTCTACTTTCAGATGCAACAGGAATTTTTGGTTTAAGTCAATCCGTTCGCCAGATATGGGAGTTTGAAGCTAAGAAATGGTTGAGAAGACAACAACTTTTTCGCACATCTGCTGCTCCAAACGCTTAACCAGAATGGCCTAGGGAAAAAATACACATACCGTTGTAATCGGGCGAGTTTCGAATTTCAGAAGCAATAGGAATTTTTGGGTTAGGTCAATCCGTTCGCGAGATATGGGAGTTTGAAGCCATGAAATGGTTGGGAAGGCAAAAAATTTTTCGCAATTCTGCTGCTCCAAACGCTTAACAAGAATGGCCTAGGGAAAAATTACACATACCGTTGTAATCGGGCGAGTTTCTACTTTCAGATGCAACAGGAATTTTTGGGTTAGGTCAATCCGTTCGCGAGATATGGGAGTTTGAAGCTAAGAAATGGTTGAGAAGACAACAAATTTTTCGCACTTCTGCTGCTCCAAACGCTCAACCAGAATGGCCTAGGGAAAAAATACACATACCGTTGTAATCGGGCGAGTTTCTACTTTCAGATGCAATTGGAATTTTTGGGTTAGGTCAATCCGTTCGCGAGATATAGGAGTTTGAAGCCAAGAAATGGTTGAGAAGGCAAAAAATTTTTCGCAATTCTGCTGCTCCAAACGCTTAACCAGAATGGCCTAGGGAAAAAATACACATACCGCTGTAATCGGGCGAGTTTCTACTTTCAGACGCTACAGGAATTTTTGGGTTAGGTCAATCCGTTCGCGAGATATGGGAGTTTGAAGCCAAGAAATGGTTGAGAAGGCAAAAAATTTTTCGCACATCTGCTGCTCCAAACGCTTAACCAGAATGGCCTAGGGAAAAAATACACATACCGTTGTAATCGGGCGAGTTTCGACTTTCAGAAGCAATAGGAATTTTTGGGTTAGGTCAATCCGTTCGCGAGATATGGGAGTTTGAAGCCATGAAATGGTTGGGAAGGCAAAAAATTTTTCGCAATTCTGCTGCTCCAAACGCTTAACAAGAATGGCCTAGGGAAAAAATACACATACCGTTGTAATCGGGCGAGTTTCTACTTTCAGATGCAACAGGAATTTTTGGGTTAGGTCAATCCGTTCGCGAGATATGGGAGTTTGAAGCTAAGAAATGGTTGAGAAGACAACAAATTTTTCGCACTTCTGCTGCTCCAAACGCTCAACCAGAATGGCCTAGGGAAAAAATACACATACCGCTGTAATCGGGCGAGTTTCTACTTTCAGATGCAACAGGAATTTTTGGTTTAAGTCAATCCGTTCGCCAGATATGGGAGTTTGAAGCTAAGAAATGGTTGAGAAGACAACAACTTTTGCGCACATCTGCTGCTCCAAACGCTTAACCAGAATGGCCTAGGGAAAAAATACAAATACCGTGGTAATCGGGCGAGTTTCGACTTTCAGAAGAAATAGGAATTTTTGGGTTAGGTCAATCCGTTCGCGAGATATGGGAGTTTGAAGCTAAGAAATGGTTGAGAAGACAACAAATTTTTCGCACTTCTGCTGCTCCAAACGCTCAAACAGAATGGCCTAGGGAAAAAATACACATACCGTTGTAATCGGGCGAGTTTCTACTTTCAGATGCAATTGGAATTTTTGGGTTAGGTCAATCCGTTCGCGAGATATAGGAGTTTGAAGCCAAGAAATGGTTGAGAAGGCAAAAAATTTTTCGCAATTCTGCTGCTCCAAACGCTTAACCAGAATGGCCTAGGGAAAAAATACACATACCGTTGTAATCGGGCGAGTTTCTACTTTCAGAAGCAATAGGAATTTTTGGGTTAGGTCAATCCGTTCGCGAGATATGGGAGTTTGAAGCCAAGAAATGGTTGAGAAGGCAAAAAATTTTTCGCAATTCTGCTGCTCCAAACGCTTAACAAGAATGGCCTAGGGAAAAAATACACATACCGTTGTAATCGGGCGAGTCTCTACTTTCAGATGCAACAGGAATTTTTGGGTTAGGTCAATCCGTTCGCGAGATATGGGAGTTTGACGCTAAGAAATGTTTGAGAAGACAACAAATTTTTCGAAATTCTGCTGCTCCAAACGCTTAACCAGAATGGCCTAGGGAAAAAATACACATACCGTTGTAATCGGGCGAGTTTCTACTTTCAGATGCAACGGGAATTTTTGGGTTAGGTCAATCCGTTCGCGAGATATGGTAGTTTGACGCTAAGAAATGGTTGAGAAGACAACAAATTTTTCGAAATTCTGCTGCTCCAAACGCTTAACCAGAATGGCCTAGGGAAAAAATACACATACCGTTGTAATCGAGCGAGTTTCTACTTTCAGATGCAACGGGAATTTTTGGGTTAGGTCAATCCGTTCGCGAGGTATGGTAGTTTGACGCTAAGAAATGGTTGAGAAGACAACAAATTTTTCGCAATTCTGCTGCTCCAAACGCTTAACCAGAATGGCCTAGGGAAAAAATACACATACCGTGGTAATCGGGCGAGTTTCGACTTTCAGAAGCAATAGGAATTTTTGGGTTAGGTCGATCCGTTCGCGAGATATGGGAGTTTGAAGCCAAGAAATGGTTGAGAAGGCAAGAAATTTTTCGCAATTCTGCTGCTCCAAACGCTTAACAAGAATGGCCTAGGGAAAAAATACACATACCGTTGTAATCTGGCGAGTTTCTACTTTCAGATGCAACAGGAATTTTTGGGTTAGGTCAATCCGTTCGCGAGATATGGGAGTTTGAAGCCAAGAAATGGTTGAGAAGGCGAAAAACTTTTCGCAATTCTGCTGCTCCAAACGCTTAACAAGAATTGCCTAGGGAAAAAATACACATACCGTTGTAATCGGGCGAGCTTCGACTTTCAGAAGCAATAGAAATTTTTGGGTTAGGTCAATCCGTTCGCGAGATATGGAGTTTGAAGCCAAGAAATGGATGAGAAGGCAAAAAATTTTTCGCAATTCTGCTGCTCCAAACGCTTAACCAGAATGGCCTAGGGAAAAAAATAACACATACCGTTGTAATCGGGCGAGTTTCTACTTTCAGATGCAACAGGAATTTTTGGGTTAGGTCAATCCGTTCGCGAGATATGGGAGTTTGAAGCTAAGAAATGGTTGAGAAGACAACAATTTTTTCGCACTTCTGCTGCTCCAAACGCTTAACCAGAATGGCCTAGGGTAAAAATACACATACCGCTGTATTCGGGCGAGTTTCTACTTTCAGACGCAACAAGAATTTTTGAGTTAGGTCAATCCGTTCGCGAGATATGGGAGTTTGAAGCCAATGAATGGTTGAGAAGGCAAAAAATTTTCGCAATTCTGCTGCTCCAACGCTTAACAAGAATGGCCTAGGGAAAAAATACACATACCGTTGTAATCGGGCGAGTTTCTACTTTCAGATGCAACAGGAATTTTTGGGTTAGGTGAATCCGTTCGCGAGATATGGGAGTTTGGAAGCCAAGAAATGGTTGAGAAGGCAAAAAAATTTTTCGCAATTCTGCTGCTCCAAACGCTTAACAGAGAAGGGCCTAGGGAAAAAATACACCATACCGCTGTAATCGGGCGAGTTTCTACTTTCAGATGCAACAGGAAATTTTTGGGTTAGGTCAATCCGTTCGCGAGATATGGGAGTTTGAAGCTAAGAAATGGTGAGAAGACAACAACTTTATCGCACTTCTGCTGCTCCAAACGCTTAACCAGAATGGCCTAGGGAAAAATACACATACCGTAGTAATCGGGCGAGTTTCGACTTTCAGAAGCAACTAGGAATTTTTGGGTTAGGTCAATCCGTTCGCGAGATATGGAGTTTGAAGCCAAGAAATGAGTTGAGAAGGCAAAAAATTTTCGCAATTCTGCTGGTCCAAACGCTTAACAAGAATGGCCTAGGGAAAAAATACACATACGTTGTAATCGGGCGAGTTTCTACTTTCAGATGCAACAGGAATTTTTGGGTTAGGTGAATCCGTTCGCGAGATATGGGAGTTTGAAGCCAAGAAATGGTTGAGAAGGCAAAAAATTTTTCGCAATTCTGCTGCTCCAAACGCTTAACAAGAAGGGCCTAGGGAAAAAATACACATACGTTGTAATCGGGCGAGCTTTCGA